>NW_027490158.1:1031623-1219161 GCF_050948175.1 Xylocopa sonorina
CCGTGATAATCAACGTCTCTGAAGGATCGATTCGGGCAGATAAAGATAACGCGGACCGTTTCACGACGTTAATTTCGGCGCCGGTATCAATCATGAACTCGGTACTTTTCAATAGGGTGTCCGAATTCAGGATAACACTCGGCGTGTTGGTTTTTCCGGTGAGGTTTATTGCTGCACCGTATCGTCGTCCTCGGTTGTCGGGTTGTTCGTTGCGAGAGATCGTATATTTCGGTTGACCTCGCGGCCCGTCTCGCGGCGCGGCTGGAGGCCGTTCCCGTTTCCCGAAGCCCTGACATTATTATAATACTGCCTTTTCCTGCACTCTTCTAACTCGTGGCCCGGTGTCTTGCAGTATCTACAAAATTTTTCGCGCGGCGTAACCGGTCGCGGATTTTCATAGGCGGTTCTTCGTGCAGGAATTTCGCGTGAAGTGGCGGAAGGATAAGTATACGATGGTTGTCGTGGGGGTGGTAATCTAACCCGGCAGTCTCTGGCGTAGTGCCCGATATTATTGCACCTCGAACAGGTAACGTCGTTTCGTTTAGCTCGAGACTCTAGTCGCGGGGGAGAATTTATTAATCGCTCGCAGTCCAGCTCGTAGCGCTTGAACAGTTCGCGAGCGCGTCTGAAAGCCTCTTGCGGCGAGTGAAGCTGTTGCATGGGGATCTGTGTACGGATTTCCGGAATTAATCCGTCGACGAAACACCGAAGTGTTAATTCGTCTACATCGGACGAGTTTTCCGACGCATAAGGCGATAGGCGTTCGCAGTCAATAATTGCAGAGCGTAAATCTTTGACGCGGCTAATAAAATCGAGTATATGCTCGTCCTGTTTCATATAGATATTTGTTAACTCTCCGCGATAATGATGCGCGGATCGAGATGTGCCGAACGAATTTCGTAGAAGGTCCGTGAGCTCTAATACCGTATTACAGGATTCGTCTTCGAGTGCTAAATATGCGCGGCCCTTTAGCTTACATTTAACTAAGCGTGTAAACGTACGTTCGCACCCGTTTGGAATCAACTCAAATGCGCGTTTACAAGCCCTAGTGAATTGTAGGACAGGTATATTCTGTCCGTCAAAATTGGGGACGGCTTCGAGAGCCTGCTTTAATGATAGTTCATCGTGGCGATACACTATGTCCGCGTTCGCGCTTTGCGTAGGGGTCGAATTTAAACGTGGGATCTCTAACGAAGCTGTGTCGGTACAAGTTAAATTCTGAGAACGCCGAAGTGTCTCGAGTTCGCGGCGCAGTTCGTCGATCTGTTGCATTAACGCGATAGTATTATCGGCGGTTCGATTACTCTCGGCGGTCTCGGAGGTTCGCGGAAGCGGATCAGCATGTGCGTCATGGAATTCGATCCTGCGAGCAACTTGATGCTCTTTGTCTGTGTCGGCGCCTGCGGCGGTGCCTCGGGGCGGCTGGTGGCGAGTTTTAACCGGCGTACGCGTCGCCATGGCTGGTCACGTCTCTTCGTAGCGGAATTTCTAGATTCGACGCGAAGCAATCCCACCGCTGTCACCAAATTTTGTGTCACGTCGCGGTCTAGGAAAATTTCCGATATAACTCGCGGATGACACGCAGCCAAGTCACGGAATATAGTCGCTAAATCGCGACGGATGAGGGTTCCGTTGATGGGACGCGAACACTGTTATCACTCGCGGACGCGGTAAATATCAAAGATTCTTACCTTTGCGGCCACTCGTTACTGCAGTTGTTTCAATAATTTTGTTGCAGGTACCGCTGTCGTCTCGGATCGCCTTCCGGGATAGTCGCTGCGTACGGGCTGCGTCGAGGTATCGTCAGCTGGATGAGCTTCCAACGGCTCGGGCTGGACCGTTGAACCGACGGAAGCAGGACAGCAGGCGCAACTGCAGCGGCAGGGTAGCGGGGTGAACCCGTCTCGGAACTGATGTACTCACGAAATAATCGTCGAAGGAAGTTTTTACGTCCCGCACGACGCGTTCTTCGTTTAGCGGCGCGGCACATTCAAAACGTAATTCGTCTGGCTGGATACGAGTCGGTAAGCGGCGGTCCGCTCTAGCCTTGTCGGTCCAGGAGAACGAAGAATCGATTTATATCTTCGAACAGTCAATGCTTATCATTCAACAGAGTTAAGCGGCGGTCCTCTCTAACTAAGTCGAATTCAAAACAATGGACTTATTCGAAGAGTGAATGTGTGTTTCGAGTACGCGAATACCGTAGAATGTATGAGGGTATTAGAAATAATTGCAAGTGGAATATGTAAAATAAAACAAAGATATATTCTAATATAAAACCTACGCTTACACTTAACTTTCCCTAAACTAGATTAAAGTAGACTTAGTACGAACTAGAACTTGAACGGATATGAACTTAGAATCAAGACACCTCGAAGTGAGGTGATGGAACGGCCCTAAGGCATTGGATTGAAGTGAAGTCGAGCGAGTTCGGATAAGAAGTGACTATCGTCTCGCGTGCACGCGACCTCCTCGGATCGCGTGGCGCGCGAGTCGCTGGGCCCCGCGGTGGGGATGGACGGTCGAGGTAGGGCGGCCGCACGGCCCTTGCGGTGGGGCGGCCGGCCGGAGTGGGGCGCGGCTCGCGTTCAGCGTGAGCCGCGCGCGTCGGGTGCGCGCGTAAGCGCGTCGCAACTTACAAATTAACGAACTTAGTCTTAGAAATACATATGTGTGTTGTTCGTGTTACAATGGATGTGTCGTGTACTTAGATCTAGGATTTTAGTATCTACGTGTATATACGTTCGAATAATATGTATATGGACGAGTTATAGCGGGCGATTCGATGCGTTGTTCCTCAGATGCCTCGTATGTCGCTGGATACGCGCGATAGCTCGGTCGAATGGTCGAACTCCTGGGTTGATGCTGCGGCTTGGCTGCCTTGGCTCGGCTGTAGGGCGGTAACCCCGTGTGCGGATGTGCTCGTCTCGTACGCTCAGGTGCAGCTTGTTGCAGGTAAGATGCTGCTGGATGCTGCGGGAGGCGCTGGAGGGTGTACGGCGGTACGCCGGACGTCACAACTGCTACGATAGGTAGACATCTGCAAACGCTATTTCCTTGCACGGAAGTGTCGCATTTACATTCATTTGAAGTGTAGGCGAGGAATACATAACACTTCGCAAATCATATTATATCTTACCATGACACATAGAAATGGGATGCGATGTCGCGTTTTAAGAAGCATTAGAACTCTATCGCTACGATACGTAGACATCTGCAAACGCTCTTTCCTTGCAAGGAAGTGTCGCATTAACATTCATAAGAAGTGTAGACGAGGAATACATAACACTTCGCAAATCATATTATATCTTACCATGAAACATAGAAATGAGATGCGATATCGCGTTCTAAGAATCATAAGAACTCTATTGCTACGATACGTAGAAATCTGCAAACGCTATTTCCTTGCAAGGAAGTGTCGCATTTACATTCATTTGAAGTGTAGACGAGGAATACATAACACTTCGCAAATCATATTATATCTTACCATGATACATGGAAATGAGATGCGATATCGCGTTTTAAGAAGCATTACAACTCTATCGCTACGATACCTACACATCTCCAGACGCTATTTCCTAGCAAGGAAGTGTCGCATTTACATTCATTCGAAGTCTAGACGAGGAATGCATAACACATCGCAATGAATATTATATCTCATCATGAAACATAGATATGAGATGCAATATCTCGTTTTAAGAAGCATTTGAACTCTATTGCTACGATACCTAGACATCTGCAGACGCTATTTCCTAGCAAGGAAGTGTCGGATTTACATTCATTTGAAGTGTAGACGAGGGATACATGACACTTTGCAAATCATATTATATCTTACCATGAAACATAGAAATGAGATGCGATGTCGCGTTTTAAGAATCATAAGAACTCTATTGCTACGATAGGTAGACATCTGCAAACGCTATTTCCTTGCAAGGAAGTGTCGCATTAACATTCATATGAAGTGTAGACGAGGAATACATAACACTTCGCAATTCATATTATATCTTACCATGAAACATAGAAATGAGATGCGATGTCGCGTTTTAAGAATCATAAGAACTCTACTGCTACGATAGGTAGACATCTGCAAACGCTATTTCCTTGCACGGAAGTGTCGCATTTACATTCATTTGAAGTGTAGGCGAGGAATACATAACACTTCGCAAATCATATTATATCTTACCATGAAACATAGAAATGAGATGCGATATCGCGTTCTAAGAATCATAAGAACTCTATTGCTACGATACGTAGAAATCTGCAAACGCTATTTCCTTGCAAGGAAGTGTCGCATTTACATTCATTTGAAGTGTAGACGAGGAATACATAACACTTCGCAAATCATATTATATCTTACCATGATACATGGAAATGAGATGCGATATCGCGTTTTAAGAAGCATTACAACTCTATCGCTACGATACCTACACATCTCCAGACGCTATTTCCTAGCAAGGAAGTGTCGTATTTACATTCATTCGAAGTCTAGACGAGGAATGCATAACACTTCGCAATGAATATTATATCTTATCATGAAACATAGATATGAGATGCAATATCTCTTTTTAAGAAGCATTTGAACTCTATTGCTACTATACGTAGACATCTGCAAACGCTATTTCCTTGCAAGGAAGTGTCGCATTAACATTCATATGAAGTGTAGACGAGGAATACATAACACTTCGCAAATCATATTATATCTTACCATGAAACATAGAAATGAGATGCGATGTCGCGTTTTAAGAATCATAAGAACTCTACTGCTACGATAGGTAGACATCTGCAAACGCTATTTCCTTGCACGGAAGTGTCGCATTTACATTCATTTGAAGTGTAGGCGAGGAATACATAACACTTCGCAAATCATATTATATCTTACCATGATACATGGAAATGAGATGCGATATCGCGTTTTAAGAATCATAAGAACTCTATTGCTACGATAGGTAGACATCTGCAAACGCTATTTCCTAGCAAGGAAGTGTCGCATTTACATTCATTTGAGGTGTAGACGAGGAATGCATAACACTTCGCAATGAATATTATATCTTATCATGAAACATAGAAATGAGATGCAATATCTCGTTTTAAGAAGCATTTGAACTCTATTGCTACGATACCTAGACATCTGCAGACGCTATTTACTAGCAAGGAAGTGTCGCATTTACATTCATTTGAAGTGTAGACGAGGAATACATAACACTTCGCAAATCATATTATATCTTACCATGACACATAGAAATGGGATGCGATGTCGCGCTTTAAGAAGCATTAGAACTCTATCGCTACGATACGTAGACATCTGCAAACGCTCTTTCCTTGCAAGGAAGTGTCGCATTAACATTCATAAGAAGTGTAGACGAGGAATACATAACACTTCGCAAATCATATTATATCTTACCATGAAACATAGAAATGAGATACGAAATCGCGTTTTAAGAATCATAGGAACACTATTGCTACGATACGTAGACATCTGAAAACGCTATTTCCTAGCGAGGAAGTGTCGCATTTACATTCATTTGAAGTGTAGACGAGGAATACATAACACTTCGCAAATCATATTATATCTTACCATGATACATGGAAATGAGATGCGATATCGCGTTTTAAGAAGCATTACAACTCTATCTCTACGATAACTACACATCTCCAGACGCTATTTCCTAGCAAGGAAGTGTCGCATTTACATTCATTTGAGGTGTAGACGAGGAATGCATAACACATCGCAATGAATATTATATCTCATCATGAAACATAGATATGAGATGCAATATCTCGTTTTAAGAAGCATTTGAACTCTATTGCTACGATACCTAGACATCTGCAGACGCTATTTCCTAGCAAGGAAGTGTCGGATTTACATTCATTTGAAGTGTAGACGAGGGATACATGACACTTTGCAAATCATATTATATCTTACCATGAAACATAGAAATGAGATGCGATGTCGCGTTTTAAGAATCATAGGAACTCTATTGCTACGATAGGTAGACATCTGCAAACGCTATTTCCTTGCAAGGAAGTGTCGCACTAACATTCATATGAAGTGTAGACGAGGAATACATAACACTTCGCAAATCATATTATATCTTACCATGAAACATAGAAATGAGATGCGATGTCGCGTTTTAAGAATCATAAGAACTCTACTGCTACGATAGGTAGACATCTGCAAACGCTATTTCCTTGCACGGAAGTGTCGCATTTACATTCATTTGAAGTGTAGGCGAGGAATACATAACACTTCGCAAATCATATTATATCTTACCATGAAACATAGAAATGAGATGCGATATCGCGTTCTAAGAAGCATTAGAACCCTATCGCTACGATACCTAGACATCTGCAGACGCTATTTCCTAGCAAGGAAGTGTCGCATTTACATTCATTTGAAGTGTAGACGAGGAATACATAACACTTCGCAAATCATATTATATCTTACCATGAAACATAGAAATGAGATACGAAATCGCGTTTTAAGAATCATAGGAACACTATTGCTACGATACGTAGACATCTGAAAACGCTATTTCCTAGCGAGGAAGTGTCGCATTTACATTTATTTGAAGTGTAGACGAGGAATACATAACACTTTGCAAATCATATTATATCTTACCATGATACATGGAAATGAGATGCGATATCGCGTTTTAAGAAGCATTACAACTCTATCTCTACGATACCTACACATCTCCAGACGCTATTTCCTAGCGAGGAAGTGTCGCATTTACATTCATTTGAAGTGTAGACGAGGAATACATAACACTTTGCAAATCATATTATATCTTACCATGATACATGGAAATGAGATGCGATATCGCGTTTTAAGAAGCATTACAACTCTATCTCTACGATACCTACACATCTCCAGACGCTATTTCCTAGCAAGGAAGTGTCGCATTTACATTCATTTGAAGTGTAGACGAGGAATGCATAACACTTCGCAATGAATATTATATCTTATCATGAAACATAGAAATGAGATGCAATATCTCGTTTTAAGAAGCATTTGAACTCTATTGCTACGATACCTAGACATCTGCAGACGCTATTTACTAGCAAGGAAGTGTCGCATTTACATTCATTTGAAGTGTAGACAAGGAATACATGACACTTCGCAAATCATATTATATCTTACCATGAAACATAGAAATGAGATGCGATATCGCGTTTTAAGTATCATAAGAACTCCACTGCTACTATACGTAGACATCTGCAAACGCTATTTCCTTGCAAGGAAGTGTCGCACTAACATTCATTTGAATCGTAGACGAGGAATGCAAAACACATCGCAATGTATATTATATCTCATCATGAAACATAGATATGAGATGCAATATCTCGTTTTAAGAAGCATTTGAACTCTATTGCTACGATACCTAGACATCTGCAGACGCTATTTCCTAGCACGGGAGTGTCGCTTTAACATTCATATGAAGTGTAGACGAGGAATACATAACACTTCGCAAATCATATTATATCTTACCATGAAACATAGAAATGAGATGCGATGTCGCGTTTTAAGAATCATAAGAACTCTATTGCTACGATAGGTAGACATCTGCAAACGCTATTTCCTTGCAAGGAAGTGTCGCATTAACATTCATATGAAGTGTAGACGAGGAATACATAACACTTCGCAAATCATATTATATCTTACCATGAAACATAGAAATGAGATGCGATGTCGCGTTTTAAGAATCATAAGAACTCTACTGCTACGATAGGTAGACATCTGCAAACGCTATTTCCTTGCACGGAAGTGTCGCATTTACATTCATTTGAAGTGTAGGCGAGGAATACATAACACTTCGCAAATCATATTATATCTTACCATGATACATGGAAATGAGATGCGATATCGCGTTTTAAGAATCATAAGAACTCTATTGCTACGATAGGTAGACATCTGCAAACGCTATTTCCTTGCAAGGAAGTGTCGCATTAACATTCATTTGAAGTGTAGACGAGGAATACATAACACTTCGCAAATCATATTATATCTTACCATGAAACATAGAAATGAGATACGAAATCGCGTTTTAAGAATCATAGGAACACTATTGCTACGATACGTAGACATCTGAAAACGCTATTTCCTAGCGAGGAAGTGTCGCATTTACATTCATTTGAAGTGTAGACGAGGAATACATAACACTTTGCAAATCATATTATATCTTACCATGATACATGGAAATGAAATGCGATATCGCGTTTTAAGAAGCATTACAACTCTATCTCTACGATACCTACACATCTCCAGACGCTATTTCCTAGCGAGGAAGTGTCGCATTTACATTCATTTGAAGTGTAGACGAGGAATACATAACACTTTGCAAATCATATTATATCTTACCATGATACATGGAAATGAGATGCGATATCGCGTTTTAAGAAGCATTACAACTCTATCTCTACGATAACTACACATCTCCAGACGCTATTTCCTAGCAAGGAAGTGTCGCATTTACATTCATTTGAGGTGTAGACGAGGAATGCATAACACTTCGCAATGAATATTATATCTTATCATGAAACATAGAAATGAGATGCAATATCTCGTTTTAAGAAGCATTTGAACTCTATTGCTACGATACCTAGACATCTGCAGACGCTATTTACTAGCAAGGAAGTGTCGCATTTACATTCATTTGAAGTGTTGACGAGGAATACATAACACTTCGCAAATCATATTATATCTTACCATGACACATAGAAATGGGATGCGATGTCGCGCTTTAAGAAGCATTAGAACTCTATCGCTACGATACGTAGACATCTGCAAACGCTCTTTCCTTGCAAGGAAGTGTCGCATTAACATTCATAAGAAGTGTAGACGAGGAATACATAACACTTCGCAAATCATATTATATCTTACCATGAAACATAGAAATGAGATACGAAATCGCGTTTTAAGAATCATAGGAACACTATTGCTACGATACGTAGACATCTGAAAACGCTATTTCCTAGCGAGGAAGTGTCGCATTTACATTCATTTGAAGTGTAGACGAGGAATACATAACACTTCGCAAATCATATTATATCTTACCATGATACATGGAAATGAGATGCAATATCTCGTTTTAAGAAGCATTTGAACTCTATTGCTACGATACCTAGACATCTGCAGACGCTATTTACTAGCAAGGAAGTGTCGCATTTACATTCATTTGAGGTGTAGACGAGGAATGCATAACACTTCGCAATGAATATTATATCTTATCATGAAACATAGAAATGAGATGCAATATCTCGTTTTAAGAAGCATTTGAACTCTATTGCTACGATACCTAGACATCTGCAGACGCTATTTACTAGCAAGGAAGTGTCGCATTTACATTCATTTGAAGTGTAGACGAGGAATACATAACACTTCGCAAATCATATTATATCTTACCATGACACATAGAAATGGGATGCGATGTCGCGCTTTAAGAAGCATTAGAACTCTATCGCTACGATACGTAGACATCTGCAAACGCTCTTTCCTTGCAAGGAAGTGTCGCATTAACATTCATAATAAGTGTAGACGAGGAATACATAACACTTCGCAAATCATATTATATCTTACCATGAAACATAGAAATGAGATACGAAATCGCGTTTTAAGAATCATAGGAACACTATTGCTACGATACGTAGACATCTGAAAACGCTATTTCCTAGCGAGGAAGTGTCGCATTTACATTCATTTGAAGTGTAGACGAGGAATACATAACACTTCGCAAATCATATTATATCTTACCATGATACATGGAAATGAGATGCGATATCGCGTTTTAAGAAGCATTACAACTCTATCTCTACGATAACTACACATCTCCAGACGCTATTTCCTAGCAAGGAAGTGTCGCATTTACATTCATTTGAGGTGTAGACGAGGAATGCATAACACTTCGCAATGAATATTATATCTTATCATGAAACATAGAAATGAGATGCAATATCTCGTTTTAAGAAGCATTTGAACTCTATTGCTACGATACCTAGACATCTGCAGACGCTATTTACTAGCAAGGAAGTGTCGCATTTACATTCATTTGAAGTGTAGACGAGGAATACATAACACTTCGCAAATCATATTATATCTTACCATGACACATAGAAATGGGATGCGATGTCGCGCTTTAAGAAGCATTAGAACTCTATCGCTACGATACGTAGACATCTGCAAACGCTCTTTCCTTGCAAGGAAGTGTCGCATTAACATTCATAAGAAGTGTAGGCGAGGAATACATAACACTTCGCAAATCATATTATATCTTACCATGAAACATAGAAATGAGATGCGATATCGCGTTCTAAGAATCATAAGAACTCTATTGCTACGATAGGTAGACATCTGCAAACGCTATTTCCTTGCAAGGAAGTGTCGCATTAACATTCATATGAAGTGTAGACGAGGAATACATAACACTTCGCAAATAATATTATATCTTACCATGAAACATAGAAATGAGATGCAATATCTCGTTTTAAGAAGCATTTGAACTCTATTGCTACGATACCTAGACATCTGCAGACGCTATTTACTAGCAAGGATGTGTCGCATTTACATTCATTTGAAGTGTAGAAAAGGAATACATGACACTTCGCAAATCATATTATATCTTACCATGAAACATAGAAATGAGATGCGATATCGCGTTTTAAGTATCATAAGAACTCCACTGCTACTATACGTAGACATCTGCAAACGCTATTTCCTTGCAAGGAAGTGTCGCACTAACATTCATTTGAATCGTAGACGAGGAATGCATAACACATCGCAATGAATATTATATCTCATCATGAAACATAGATATGAGATGCAATATCTCGTTTTAAGAAGCATTTGAACTCTATTGCTACGATACCTAGACATCTGCAGACGCTATTTCCTAGCAAGGAAGTGTCGGATTTACATTCATTTGAAGTGTAGACGAGGGATACATGACACTTTGCAAACCATATTATATCTTACCATGAAACATAGAAATGAGATGCGATGTCGCGTTTTAAGAATCATAAGAACTCTATTGCTACGATAGGTAGACATCTGCAAACGCTATTTCCTTGCAAGGAAGTGTCGCATTAACATTCATATGAAGTGTAGACGAGGAATACATAACACTTCGCAAATCATATTATATCTTACCATGAAACATAGAAATGAGATGCGATGTCGCGTTTTAAGAATCATAAGAACTCTACTGCTACGATAGGTAGACATCTGCAAACGCTATTTCCTTGCACGGAAGTGTCGCATTTACATTCATTTGAAGTGTAGGCGAGGAATACATAACACTTCGCAAATCATATTATATCTTACCATGAAACATAGAAATGAGATGCGATATCGCGTTCTAAGAAGCATTAGAACCCTATCGCTACGATACCTAGACATCTGAAAACGCTATTTCCTAGCGAGGAAGTGTCGCATTTACATTCATTTGAAGTGTAGACGAGGAATACATAACACTTCGCAAATCATATTATATCTTACCATGATACATGGAAATGAGATGCGATATCGCGTTTTAAGAAGCATTACAACTCTATCTCTACGATAACTACACATCTCCAGACGCTATTTCCTAGCAAGGAAGTGTCGCATTTACATTCATTTGAGGTGTAGACGAGGAATGCATAACACTTCGCAATGAATATTATATCTTATCATGAAACATAGAAATGAGATGCAATATCTCGTTTTAAGAACATTTGAACTCTATTGCTACGATACCTAGACATCTGCAGACGCTATTTACTAGCAAGGAAGTGTCGCATTTACATTCATTTGAAGTGTAGACGAGGAATACATAACACTTCGCAAATCATATTATATCTTACCATGACACATAGAAATGGGATGCGATGTCGCGCTTTAAGAAGCATTAGAACTCTATCGCTACGATACGTAGACATCTGCAAACGCTCTTTCCTTGCAAGGAAGTGTCGCATTAACATTCATAAGAAGTGTAGACGAGGAATACATAACACTTCGCAAATCATATTATATCTTACCATGAAACATAGAAATGAGATACGAAATCGCGTTTTAAGAATCATAGGAACACTATTGCTACGATACGTAGACATCTGAAAACGCTATTTCCTAGCGAGGAAGTGTCGCATTTACATTCATTTGAAGTGTAGACGAGGAATACATAACACTTCGCAAATCATATTATATCTTACCATGATACATGGAAATGAGATGCGATATCGCGTTTTAAGAAGCATTACAACTCTATCTCTACGATAACTACACATCTCCAGACGCTATTTCCTAGCAAGGAAGTGTCGCATTTACATTCATTTGAGGTGTAGACGAGGAATGCATAACACTTCGCAATGAATATTATATCTTATCATGAAACATAGAAATGAGATTCGATATCGCGTTCTAAGAAGCATTAGAACCCTATCGCTACGATACCTAGACATCTGAAAACGCTATTTCCTAGCGAGGAAGTGTCGCATTTACATTCATTTGAAGTGTAGACGAGGAATACATAACACTTCGCAAATCATATTATATCTTACCATGATACATGGAAATGAGATGCGATATCGCGTTTTAAGAAGCATTACAACTCTATCTCTACGATAACTACACATCTCCAGACGCTATTTCCTAGCAAGGAAGTGTCGCATTAACATTCATATGAAGTGTAGACGAGGAATACATAACACTTCGCAAATAATATTATATCTTACCATGAAACATAGAAATGAGATGCAATATCTCGTTTTAAGAAGCATTTGAACTCTATTGCTACGATACCTAGACATCTGCAGACGCTATTTACTAGCAAGGATGTGTCGCATTTACATTCATTTGAAGTGTAGAAAAGGAATACATGACACTTCGCAAATCATATTATATCTTACCATGAAACATAGAAATGAGATGCGATATCGCGTTTTAAGTATCATAAGAACTCCACTGCTACTATACGTAGACATCTGCAAACGCTATTTCCTTGCAAGGAAGTGTCGCACTAACATTCATTTGAATCGTAGACGAGGAATGCATAACACATCGCAATGAATATTATATCTCATCATGAAACATAGATATGAGATGCAATATCTCGTTTTAAGAAGCATTTGAACTCTATTGCTACGATACCTAGACATCTGCAGACGCTATTTCCTAGCAAGGAAGTGTCGGATTTACATTCATTTGAAGTGTAGACGAGGGATACATGACACTTTGCAAACCATATTATATCTTACCATGAAACATAGAAATGAGATGCGATGTCGCGTTTTAAGAATCATAAGAACTCTATTGCTACGATAGGTAGACATCTGCAAACGCTATTTCCTTGCAAGGAAGTGTCGCATTAACATTCATATGAAGTGTAGACGAGGAATACATAACACTTCGCAAATCATATTATATCTTACCATGAAACATAGAAATGAGATGCGATGTCGCGTTTTAAGAATCATAAGAACTCTACTGCTACGATAGGTAGACATCTGCAAACGCTATTTCCTTGCACGGAAGTGTCGCATTTACATTCATTTGAAGTGTAGGCGAGGAATACATAACACTTCGCAAATCATATTATATCTTACCATGAAACATAGAAATGAGATGCGATATCGCGTTCTAAGAAGCATTAGAACCCTATCGCTACGATACCTAGACATCTGAAAACGCTATTTCCTAGCGAGGAAGTGTCGCATTTACATTCATTTGAAGTGTAGACGAGGAATACATAACACTTCGCAAATCATATTATATCTTACCATGATACATGGAAATGAGATGCGATATCGCGTTTTAAGAAGCATTACAACTCTATCTCTACGATAACTACACATCTCCAGACGCTATTTCCTAGCAAGGAAGTGTCGCATTTACATTCATTTGAGGTGTAGACGAGGAATGCATAACACTTCGCAATGAATATTATATCTTATCATGAAACATAGAAATGAGATGCAATATCTCGTTTTAAGAACATTTGAACTCTATTGCTACGATACCTAGACATCTGCAGACGCTATTTACTAGCAAGGAAGTGTCGCATTTACATTCATTTGAAGTGTAGACGAGGAATACATAACACTTCGCAAATCATATTATATCTTACCATGACACATAGAAATGGGATGCGATGTCGCGCTTTAAGAAGCATTAGAACTCTATCGCTACGATACGTAGACATCTGCAAACGCTCTTTCCTTGCAAGGAAGTGTCGCATTAACATTCATAAGAAGTGTAGACGAGGAATACATAACACTTCGCAAATCATATTATATCTTACCATGAAACATAGAAATGAGATACGAAATCGCGTTTTAAGAATCATAGGAACACTATTGCTACGATACGTAGACATCTGAAAACGCTATTTCCTAGCGAGGAAGTGTCGCATTTACATTCATTTGAAGTGTAGACGAGGAATACATAACACTTCGCAAATCATATTATATCTTACCATGATACATGGAAATGAGATGCGATATCGCGTTTTAAGAAGCATTACAACTCTATCTCTACGATAACTACACATCTCCAGACGCTATTTCCTAGCAAGGAAGTGTCGCATTTACATTCATTTGAGGTGTAGACGAGGAATGCATAACACTTCGCAATGAATATTATATCTTATCATGAAACATAGAAATGAGATGCAATATCTCGTTTTAAGAAGCATTTGAACTCTATTGCTACGATACCTAGACATCTGCAGACGCTATTTACTAGCAAGGAAGTGTCGCATTTACATTCATTTGAAGTGTAGACGAGGAATACATAACACTTCGCAAATCATATTATATCTTACCATGACACATAGAAATGGGATGCGATGTCGCGCTTTAAGAAGCATTAGAACTCTATCGCTACGATACGTAGACATCTGCAAACGCTCTTTCCTTGCAAGGAAGTGTCGCATTAACATTCATAAGAAGTGTAGGCGAGGAATACATAACACTTCGCAAATCATATTATATCTTACCATGAAACATAGAAATGAGATGCGATATCGCGTTCTAAGAATCATAAGAACTCTATTGCTACGATAGGTAGACATCTGCAAACGCTATTTCCTTGCAAGGAAGTGTCGCATTAACATTCATATGAAGTGTAGACGAGGAATACATAACACTTCGCAAATAATATTATATCTTACCATGAAACATAGAAATGAGATGCAATATCTCGTTTTAAGAAGCATTTGAACTCTATTGCTACGATACCTAGACATCTGCAGACGCTATTTACTAGCAAGGATGTGTCGCATTTACATTCATTTGAAGTGTAGAAAAGGAATACATGACACTTCGCAAATCATATTATATCTTACCATGAAACATAGAAATGAGATGCGATATCGCGTTTTAAGTATCATAAGAACTCCACTGCTACTATACGTAGACATCTGCAAACGCTATTTCCTTGCAAGGAAGTGTCGCACTAACATTCATTTGAATCGTAGACGAGGAATGCATAACACATCGCAATGAATATTATATCTCATCATGAAACATAGATATGAGATGCAATATCTCGTTTTAAGAAGCATTTGAACTCTATTGCTACGATACCTAGACATCTGCAGACGCTATTTCCTAGCAAGGAAGTGTCGGATTTACATTCATTTGAAGTGTAGACGAGGGATACATGACACTTTGCAAACCATATTATATCTTACCATGAAACATAGAAATGAGATGCGATGTCGCGTTTTAAGAATCATAAGAACTCTATTGCTACGATAGGTAGACATCTGCAAACGCTATTTCCTTGCAAGGAAGTGTCGCATTAACATTCATATGAAGTGTAGACGAGGAATACATAACACTTCGCAAATCATATTATATCTTACCATGAAACATAGAAATGAGATGCGATGTCGCGTTTTAAGAATCATAAGAACTCTACTGCTACGATAGGTAGACATCTGCAAACGCTATTTCCTTGCACGGAAGTGTCGCATTTACATTCATTTGAAGTGTAGGCGAGGAATACATAACACTTCGCAAATCATATTATATCTTACCATGAAACATAGAAATGAGATGCGATATCGCGTTCTAAGAAGCATTAGAACCCTATCGCTACGATACCTAGACATCTGAAAACGCTATTTCCTAGCGAGGAAGTGTCGCATTTACATTCATTTGAAGTGTAGACGAGGAATACATAACACTTCGCAAATCATATTATATCTTACCATGATACATGGAAATGAGATGCGATATCGCGTTTTAAGAAGCATTACAACTCTATCTCTACGATAACTACACATCTCCAGACGCTATTTCCTAGCAAGGAAGTGTCGCATTTACATTCATTTGAGGTGTAGACGAGGAATGCATAACACTTCGCAATGAATATTATATCTTATCATGAAACATAGAAATGAGATGCAATATCTCGTTTTAAGAACATTTGAACTCTATTGCTACGATACCTAGACATCTGCAGACGCTATTTACTAGCAAGGAAGTGTCGCATTTACATTCATTTGAAGTGTAGACGAGGAATACATAACACTTCGCAAATCATATTATATCTTACCATGACACATAGAAATGGGATGCGATGTCGCGCTTTAAGAAGCATTAGAACTCTATCGCTACGATACGTAGACATCTGCAAACGCTCTTTCCTTGCAAGGAAGTGTCGCATTAACATTCATAAGAAGTGTAGACGAGGAATACATAACACTTCGCAAATCATATTATATCTTACCATGAAACATAGAAATGAGATACGAAATCGCGTTTTAAGAATCATAGGAACACTATTGCTACGATACGTAGACATCTGAAAACGCTATTTCCTAGCGAGGAAGTGTCGCATTTACATTCATTTGAAGTGTAGACGAGGAATACATAACACTTCGCAAATCATATTATATCTTACCATGATACATGGAAATGAGATGCGATATCGCGTTTTAAGAAGCATTACAACTCTATCTCTACGATAACTACACATCTCCAGACGCTATTTCCTAGCAAGGAAGTGTCGCATTTACATTCATTTGAGGTGTAGACGAGGAATGCATAACACTTCGCAATGAATATTATATCTTATCATGAAACATAGAAATGAGATGCGATATCGCGTTCTAAGAAGCATTAGAACCCTATCGCTACGATACCTAGACATCTGAAAACGCTATTTCCTAGCGAGGAAGTGTCGCATTTACATTCATTTGAAGTGTAGACGAGGAATACATAACACTTCGCAAATCATATTATATCTTACCATGATACATGGAAATGAGATGCGATATCGCGTTTTAAGAAGCATTACAACTCTATCTCTACGATAACTACACATCTCCAGACGCTATTTCCTAGCAAGGAAGTGTCGCATTAACATTCATATGAAGTGTAGACGAGGAATACATAACACTTCGCAAATAATATTATATCTTACCATGAAACATAGAAATGAGATGCAATATCTCGTTTTAAGAAGCATTTGAACTCTATTGCTACGATACCTAGACATCTGCAGACGCTATTTACTAGCAAGGATGTGTCGCATTTACATTCATTTGAAGTGTAGAAAAGGAATACATGACACTTCGCAAATCATATTATATCTTACCATGAAACATAGAAATGAGATGCGATATCGCGTTTTAAGTATCATAAGAACTCCACTGCTACTATACGTAGACATCTGCAAACGCTATTTCCTTGCAAGGAAGTGTCGCACTAACATTCATTTGAATCGTAGACGAGGAATGCATAACACATCGCAATGAATATTATATCTCATCATGAAACATAGATATGAGATGCAATATCTCGTTTTAAGAAGCATTTGAACTCTATTGCTACGATACCTAGACATCTGCAGACGCTATTTCCTAGCAAGGAAGTGTCGGATTTACATTCATTTGAAGTGTAGACGAGGGATACATGACACTTTGCAAACCATATTATATCTTACCATGAAACATAGAAATGAGATGCGATGTCGCGTTTTAAGAATCATAAGAACTCTATTGCTACGATAGGTAGACATCTGCAAACGCTATTTCCTTGCAAGGAAGTGTCGCATTAACATTCATATGAAGTGTAGACGAGGAATACATAACACTTCGCAAATCATATTATATCTTACCATGAAACATAGAAATGAGATGCGATGTCGCGTTTTAAGAATCATAAGAACTCTACTGCTACGATAGGTAGACATCTGCAAACGCTATTTCCTTGCACGGAAGTGTCGCATTTACATTCATTTGAAGTGTAGGCGAGGAATACATAACACTTCGCAAATCATATTATATCTTACCATGAAACATAGAAATGAGATGCGATATCGCGTTCTAAGAAGCATTAGAACCCTATCGCTACGATACCTAGACATCTGAAAACGCTATTTCCTAGCGAGGAAGTGTCGCATTTACATTCATTTGAAGTGTAGACGAGGAATACATAACACTTCGCAAATCATATTATATCTTACCATGATACATGGAAATGAGATGCGATATCGCGTTTTAAGAAGCATTACAACTCTATCTCTACGATAACTACACATCTCCAGACGCTATTTCCTAGCAAGGAAGTGTCGCATTTACATTCATTTGAGGTGTAGACGAGGAATGCATAACACTTCGCAATGAATATTATATCTTATCATGAAACATAGAAATGAGATGCAATATCTCGTTTTAAGAACATTTGAACTCTATTGCTACGATACCTAGACATCTGCAGACGCTATTTACTAGCAAGGAAGTGTCGCATTTACATTCATTTGAAGTGTAGACGAGGAATACATAACACTTCGCAAATCATATTATATCTTACCATGACACATAGAAATGGGATGCGATGTCGCGCTTTAAGAAGCATTAGAACTCTATCGCTACGATACGTAGACATCTGCAAACGCTCTTTCCTTGCAAGGAAGTGTCGCATTAACATTCATAAGAAGTGTAGACGAGGAATACATAACACTTCGCAAATCATATTATATCTTACCATGAAACATAGAAATGAGATACGAAATCGCGTTTTAAGAATCATAGGAACACTATTGCTACGATACGTAGACATCTGAAAACGCTATTTCCTAGCGAGGAAGTGTCGCATTTACATTCATTTGAAGTGTAGACGAGGAATACATAACACTTCGCAAATCATATTATATCTTACCATGATACATGGAAATGAGATGCGATATCGCGTTTTAAGAAGCATTACAACTCTATCTCTACGATAACTACACATCTCCAGACGCTATTTCCTAGCAAGGAAGTGTCGCATTTACATTCATTTGAGGTGTAGACGAGGAATGCATAACACTTCGCAATGAATATTATATCTTATCATGAAACATAGAAATGAGATGCGATATCGCGTTCTAAGAAGCATTAGAACCCTATCGCTACGATACCTAGACATCTGAAAACGCTATTTCCTAGCGAGGAAGTGTCGCATTTACATTCATTTGAAGTGTAGACGAGGAATACATAACACTTCGCAAATCATATTATATCTTACCATGATACATGGAAATGAGATGCGATATCGCGTTTTAAGAAGCATTACAACTCTATCTCTACGATAACTACACATCTCCAGACGCTATTTCCTAGCAAGGAAGTGTCGCATTTACATTCATTTGAGGTGTAGACGAGGAATGCATAACACTTCGCAATGAATATTATATCTTATCATGAAACATAGAAATGAGATGCAATATCTCGTTTTAAGAAGCATTTGAACTCTATTGCTACGATACCTAGACATCTGCAGACGCTATTTACTAGCAAGGAAGTGTCGCATTTACATTCATTTGAAGTGTAGACGAGGAATACATAACACTTCGCAAATCATATTATATCTTACCATGACACATAGAAATGGGATGCGATGTCGCGCTTTAAGAAGCATTAGAACTCTATCGCTACGATACGTAGACATCTGCAAACGCTCTTTCCTTGCAAGGAAGTGTCGCATTAACATTCATAAGAAGTGTAGACGAGGAATACATAACACTTCGCAAATCATATTATATCTTACCATGAAACATAGAAATGAGATACGAAATCGCGTTTTAAGAATCATAGGAACACTATTGCTACGATACGTAGACATCTGAAAACGCTATTTCCTAGCGAGGAAGTGTCGCATTTACATTCATTTGAAGTGTAGACGAGGAATACATAACACTTCGCAAATCATATTATATCTTACCATGATACATGGAAATGAGATGCGATATCGCGTTTTAAGAAGCATTACAACTCTATCTCTACGATAACTACACATCTCCAGACGCTATTTCTTAGCAAGGAAGTGTCGCATTTACATTCATTTGAGGTGTAGACGAGGAATGCATAACACTTCGCAATGAATATTATATCTTATCATGAAACATAGAAATGAGATGCAATATCTCGTTTTAAGAAGCATTTGAACTCTATTGCTACGATACCTAGACATCTGCAGACGCTATTTACTAGCAAGGAAGTGTCGCATTTACATTCATTTGAAGTGTAGACGAGGAATACATAACACTTCGCAAATCATATTATATCTTACCATGACACATAGAAATGGGATGCGATGTCGCGCTTTAAGAAGCATTAGAACTCTATCGCTACGATACGTAGACATCTGCAAACGCTCTTTCCTTGCAAGGAAGTGTCGCATTAACATTCATAAGAAGTGTAGGCGAGGAATACATAACACTTCGCAAATCATATTATATCTTACCATGAAACATAGAAATGAGATGCGATATGGTGTGACGTCAGGCGTAGCGCCTGCCACCCATCAACCTCCTCATCGCCTCCAGCATCAACCCCTGCACGCAGGCAACCTGCCGTACACGCCTGCAGATTCAGCAACCAGCAGCGTTCGCGCGCGCACGGGCGCACGCGCTCACACGCACGTAGGAACACCTCTTTCTCGCTCGCACCTACGAGCATCCCCGCCTCCCTCGCATCGAGGACTCCGTCCAGAGGGAAGAAGTCGCAGCCCGTCACCGGAATGGGGACTGTTCCAGTTTAGGGAACCAACATTGCCAGACCCTGTATACTATTTTTAACTCATATATTACATCTATGTACATGTATTATAATCCTAAATCTAAGTACTCATGACACATATTGTAACACACCACAACACACACGTAATTCTAAGTCCGTAGGTATATGATTATATATTAAAACGCGCCTGCGCCAACGACACGCGCAGCTAGCCCCACCACGAGCCGCGAGTCCCCACTCGCTGGACTTCGCGCTCCCCACTACGAGCGCCTACGACCGAAGCGCCTCGCGAACCGAGGAGTTCCGAGACGCGACTCCAGAGAGTCAGTCTACTTCGAGATTCCAGTCCGAGGAGTCGAATCCTCCAGTACCATTTCTTATACTCGAGCCATTAGCCGCCTCAATGTGGGGTCTAAGCTACGCGCTAGTATTTCTATTTCCTTAGTTCTAACTTAGAATAATTTCAACTTTGTATAATTTTAACTTAGAATATATTCCATTTATTTTACTACATCTAGTTTTTGAGTTTAATACCATATCTACTAATTCCTATATCTACTAAATCAAATACCACTTCTCGCGCTTAATACAAACAGTAACAACGAATTCTTCCACGTGTCTCTTCCATACAACTGGGTAGCTTCCCATCACCTCGAAGGAGTATAGAACTCAGCTTTGCAGAGTTGCGATAGAGCGGACCGCCGCTTATCCTTCCGAGCATTGTCTGTTAGTACAGAAAACTCTGGGTGAATGGGGCGTGATTCCGGTTCGCGAAGAACACGACGCGCGGGTAGGAAGAATTTCCTTCGCTCACTTGTGCGTGGATACGTGGGTAACGTATCCCGGATCCCCGTGTGCCAGCAACCTGTCTCCGCACCTGTTCAGCAGCATCTCTCCGAAGTCTCCAGCAACGCCGAGTCTCCTGTTTCCGCAGCCGAGGTTGCTGCGATATCTACAGTCTCTACCGAATCCGCTTCGCATCCGAGTCGCAGTTTCCCGCTTCGCTGGAAGCTTATTGAATTATCAACCTCAATCAACAGGCCAGCACCTACGTCGATACCAATCAACGATCCACGGCGAGAATTTTACCAACGTATCGAGAACGAAATCAGCAAAGGTAATATTTCCAACTCATAATATCCGCGAATCGCGAGTGTTTTGTCCGTGTCGCGTTAGCTGAAATAGTCGAACCCGGTCGCAACGCGTTTCCGCGGACCGAATTTCGAACAAATAGGCTAGTGTCGTGAAGCCTCCGGATAAACGAAAAGTTATTTCGCCGGACGTGACAATGGCGTTTTAAGTATCATAAGAACTCTATTGCTACGATACGTAGAAATCTGCAAACGCTATTTCCTTGCAAGGAAGTGTCGCATTTACATTCATTTGAATCTTATACGAGGAATACATAACACTTCGCAAATCATATTATATCTTACCATGAAACATAGAAATGAGATACGATATCGCGTTTTAAGAAGCATTAGAAATCTATTGCTACTATACGTAGACATCTGCAAACGCTATTTCCTTGCTAGGAAGTGTCGCATTTACATTCATTTGAAGTGTAGACGAGGAATACATGACACTTCGCAAATCATATTATATCTTACCATGAAACATAGAAATGAGATGCGATATCGCGTTTTAAGAATCATAAGAACTCTATTGCTACGATTCGTAGAAATCTGCAAACGCTATTTCCTTGCAAGGAAGTGTCGCATTTACATTCATTTGAAGTGTAGACGAGGAATACATAACACTTCGCAAATCATATTATATCTTACAATGATACATAGAAATGAGATGCGATATCGCGTTTTAAGAAGCATTAGAACTCTATCGCTACGATACCTAGACATCTACAAACGCTATTTCCTTGCAAGGAAGTGTCGCATTTACATTCATTTGAAGTGTAGACGAGGAATACATAACACTTCGCAAATCATATTATATCTTACCATGATACATGGAAATGAGATGCGATATCGCGTTTTAAGAAGCATTAGAAATCTATTGCTACGATACGTAGACATCTGCAAACGCTCTTTCCTAGCGAGGAAGTGCCGCATTTACATTCATTTGAAGTGTAGACGAGGAGTAGGTAACACTTCGCAAATCATATTATATCTTACAATGATACATAGAAATGAGATGCGATATCGCGTTTTAAGAAGCATTAGAACTCTATCGCTACGATACCTAGACATCTACAAACGCTATTTCCTTGCAAGGAAGTGTCGCATTTACATTCATTTGAAGTGTAGACGAGGAATACATAACACTTCGCAAATCATATTATATCTTACCATGATACATGGAAATGAGATGCGATATCGCGTTTTAAGAAGCATTAGAACTCTATCGCTACGATACCAACACATCTCCAGACGCTATTTCCTAGCAAGGAAGTGTCGCATTTACATTCATTTGAAGTGTAGACGAGGAATGCATAACACTTCGCAAATCATATTATATCTTACCATGACACATAGAAATGAGATGCGATATCGCGTTTTAAGAAGCATTAGAACTCTATCGCTACGATACCTAGATATCTGCAGACGCTATTTCCTTGCAAGGAAGTGTCGCATTTACATTCATTTGAAGTGTAGACGAGGAATACATGACACTTCGCAAATCATATTATATCTCACCATGAAACATAGAAATGAGATGCGATATCGCGTTCTAAGAAGCATTAGAAATCTATTGCTACGATACGTAGACATCTGCAAACGCTATTTCTTTTCAAGGAAGTGTCGCATTTACATTCATTTGAAGTGTAGACGAGGAATACATGACACTTCGCAAATCATATTATATCTTACCATGACACATAGATATGAGATGCGATATCGCGTTTTAAGAAGCATTTGAAATCTATTGCTACGATACCTAGACATCTGCAGACGCTATTTCCTAGCAAGGAAGTGTCGCATTTACATTCATTTGAAGTGTAGACAAGGAGTAGGTAACACTTCGCAAATCATATTATATCTTACCATGAAACATAGAAATGAGATGCGATATCGCGTTTTAAGAAGCATTAGAAATCTATTGCTACTATACGTAGACATCTGCAAACGCTATTCCTTTGCTAGGAAGTGTCGCATTTACATTCATTTGAAGTGTAGACGAGGAATACATGACACTTCGCAAATCATATTATATCTTACCATGAAACATAGAAATGAGATGCGATATTGTGTGTTGAGAAGCATTAGAACTCTATCGCTACGATACCTAGACATCTGCAGACGCTATTTCCTTTCAAGGAAGTGTCGCATTTACATTCATTTGAAGTGTAGACGAGGAGTAGGTAACACTTCGCAAATCATATTATATCTTACCACGAAACATAGAAATGAGATGCGATATCGCGTTTTAAGAATCATAAGAACTCTATTGCTGCGATACGTAGACATCTGCAAACGCTCTTTCCATGCAAGGAAGTGTCGCATTTACATTCATTTGAAGTGTAGACGAGGAATACATAACACTTCGCAAATCATATTATATCTTACCATGAAACATAGAAATGAGATACGATATCGCGTTTTAAGAAGCATTAGAAATCTATTGCTACTATACGTAGACATCTGCAAACGCTATTTCCTTGCTAGGAAGTGTCGCATTTACATTCATTTGAAGTGTAGACGAGGAATACATGACACTTCGCAAATCATATTTGTGACGTCCGGCGTACCGCCGTACACCCTCCAGCGCCTCCCGCAGCATCCAGCAGCATCTTACCTGCAACAAGCTGCACCTGAGCGTACGAGACGAGCACATCCGCACACGGGGTTACCGCCCTACAGCCGAGCCAAGGCAGCCAAGCCGCAGCATCAACCCAGGAGTTCGACCATTCGACCGAGCTATCGCGCGTATCCAGCGACATACGAGGCATCTGAGGAACAACGCATCGAATCGCCCGCTATAACTCGTCCATATACATATTATTCGAACGTATATACACGTAGATACTAAAATCCTAGATCTAAGTACACGACACATCCATTGTAACACGAACAACACACATATGTATTTCTAAGACTAAGTTCGTTAATTTGTAAGTTGCGACGCGCTTACGCGCGCACCCGACGCGCGCGGCTCACGCTGAACGCGAGCCGCGCCCCACTCCGGCCGGCCGCCCCACCGCAAGGGCCGTGCGGCCGCCCTACCTCGACCGTCCATCCCCACCGCGGGGCCCAGCGACTCGCGCGCCACGCGATCCGAGGAGGTCGCGTGCACGCGAGACGATAGTCACTTCTTATCCGAACTCGCTCGACTTCACTTCAATCCAATGCCTTAGGGCCGTTCCATCACCTCACTTCGAGGTGTCTTGATTCTAAGTTCATATCCGTTCAAGTTCTAGTTCGTACTAAGTCTACTTTAATCTAGTTTAGGGAAAGTTAAGTGTAAGCGTAGGTTTTATATTAGAATATATCTTTGTTTTATTTTACATATTCCACTTGCAATTATTTCTAATACCCTCATACATTCTACGGTATTCGCGTACTCGAAACACACATTCACTCTTCGAATAAGTCCATTGTTTTGAATTCGACTTAGTTAGAGAGGACCGCCGCTTAACTCTGTTGAATGATAAGCATTGACTGTTCGAAGATATAAATCGATTCTTCGTTCTCCTGGACCGACAAGGCTAGAGCGGACCGCCGCTTACCGACTCGTATCCAGCCAGACGAATTACGTTTTGAATGTGCCGCGCCGCT
The DNA here is from genome assembly GCF_050948175.1 of Xylocopa sonorina. Lineage (NCBI taxonomy): Eukaryota > Metazoa > Arthropoda > Insecta > Hymenoptera > Apidae > Xylocopa > Xylocopa sonorina. The sequence continues at coordinate 1,057,341 of NW_027490158.1, forward strand.
AAACGAAGAACGCGTCGTGCGGGACGTAAAAACTTCCTTCGACGATTATTTCGTGAGTACATCAGTTCCGAGACGGGTTCACCCCGCTACCCTGCCGCTGCAGTTGCGCCTGCTGTCCTGCTTCCGTCGGTTCAACGGTCCAGCCCGAGCCGTTGGAAGCTCATCCAGCTGACGATACCTCGACGCAGCCCGTACGCAGCGACTATCCCGGAAGGCGATCCGAGACGACAGCGGTACCTGCAACAAAATTATTGAAACAACTGCAGTAACGAGTGGCCGCAAAGGTAAGAATCTTTGATATTTACCGCGTCCGCGAGTGATAACAGTGTTCGCGTCCCATCAACGGAACCCTCATCCGTCGCGATTTAGCGACTATATTCCGTGACTTGGCTGCGTGTCATCCGCGAGTTATATCGGAAATTTTCCTAGACCGCGACGTGACACAAAATTTGGTGACAGCGGTGGGATTGCTTCGCGTCGAATCTAGAAATTCCGCTACGAAGAGACGTGACCAGCCATGGCGACGCGTACGCCGGTTAAAACTCGCCACCAGCCGCCCCGAGGCACCGCCGCAGGCGCCGACACAGACAAAGAGCATCAAGTTGCTCGCAGGATCGAATTCCATGACGCACATGCTGATCCGCTTCCGCGAACCTCCGAGACCGCCGAGAGTAATCGAACCGCCGATAATACTATCGCGTTAATGCAACAGATCGACGAACTGCGCCGCGAACTCGAGACACTTCGGCGTTCTCAGAATTTAACTTGTACCGACACAGCTTCGTTAGAGATCCCACGTTTAAATTCGACCCCTACGCAAAGCGCGAACGCGGACATAGTGTATCGCCACGATGAACTATCATTAAAGCAGGCTCTCGAAGCCGTCCCCAATTTTGACGGACAGAATATACCTGTCCTACAATTCACTAGGGCTTGTAAACGCGCATTTGAGTTGATTCCAAACGGGTGCGAACGTACGTTTACACGCTTAGTTAAATGTAAGCTAAAGGGCCGCGCATATTTAGCACTCGAAGACGAATCCTGTAATACGGTATTAGAGCTCACGGACCTTCTACGAAATTCGTTCGGCACATCTCGATCCGCGCATCATTATCGCGGAGAGTTAACAAATATCTATATGAAACAGGACGAGCATATACTCGATTTTATTAGCCGCGTCAAAGATTTACGCTCTGCAATTATTGACTGCGAACGCCTATCGCCTTATGCGTCGGAAAACTCGTCCGATGTAGACGAATTAACACTTCGGTGTTTCGTCGACGGATTAATTCCGGAAATCCGTACACAGATCCCCATGCAACAGCTTCACTCGCCGCAAGAGGCTTTCAGACGCGCTCGCGAACTGTTCAAGCGCTACGAGCTGGACTGCGAGCGATTAATAAATTCTCCCCCGCGACTAGAGTCTCGAGCTAAACGAAACGACGTTACCTGTTCGAGGTGCAATAATATCGGGCACTACGCCAGAGACTGCCGGGTTAGATTACCACCCCCACGACAACCATCGTATACTTATCCTTCCGCCACTTCACGCGAAATTCCTGCACGAAGAACCGCCTATGAAAATCCGCGACCGGTTACGCCGCGCGAAAAATTTTGTAGATACTGCAAGACACCGGGCCACGAGTTAGAAGAGTGCAGGAAAAGGCAGTATTATAATAATGTCAGGGCTTCGGGAAACGGGAACGGCCTCCAGCCGCGCCGCGAGACGGGCCGCGAGGTCAACCGAAATATACGATCTCTCGCAACGAACAACCCGACAACCGAGGACGACGATACGGTGCAGCAATAAACCTCACCGGAAAAACCAACACGCCGAGTGTTATCCTGAATTCGGACACCCTATTGAAAAGTACCGAGTTCATGATTGATACCGGCGCCGAAATTAACGTCGTGAAACGGTCCGCGTTATCTTTATCTGCCCGAATCGATCCTTCAGAGACGTTGATTATCACGGGAGTCACGAATGGTCAAACCAAAACCATCGGGACTGTTAATATCGTTTTATTCGGTCGCGTCGTGCCATTTAATGTAGTTAACGACGATTTCCCTCTCGGCCCAGACGGGATATTAGGCTCAGGTTTCTGCGCTGACGCGGAAATCTCTTTTCCGAAAAAAGAGATTAAATGGCACGGGAAAACGATTCGTTTCTGTCGCGATATTTCTTCCACGGAGGACAAGCTTATCCCTAATTCAGGAAGAAAGCTTTCGGAAACCTCCGAAAAAGTAAATAATCCGATTGAAAAACCGCCGAAAGCTCTAGAGGAAGCAAAACGCGCCGCGAAACCCTCCAAAGAGCCTCGAAAATCCGCTAAAAATTTTTTTAAAAGCGAGCAAATATCAATACCGCCGCGTATGAACGTAGGGATAAGAGTCCGAATAATTAATTCGCATCTTCCCGAGGGGATAATTCCCCGCATCGACATAGCGCCGGGAATCTATTTCGGCAACGCACTGGTGAAAGTTGCGGGAGATACGGCGATAGCCAGGGTAATTAACTCTACCGATAAAACGGTCGAATTCGCCCTACCTCCAATCAAACTAGAGCCAGTTGAAATTATGTCATCAAATGCAAAGGAAGACAGCCTCGCGCTCTTTCCAATTTTTTCACAAATTTCCGAATCGAACGATAGGTCGAAATCAAGTGTCGCCGATTCGTCCGGCAAATCCCAAAAGGGAAAGTCAAATAATACAGCTCCGCGTACTACGCCGTGTTTCGAGCTCGAATCTCCTCTTTGCGCCCAGAGACAATTAACCTACGCGCAGGTAACCAAATCGACCGCAAAAGTCGCACCGACTCGACCCTCCGCAACCGCATCGAAATCCCGCCTAGAGCAGGTAATCAACCTCTTGCGACTCGAGCATCTGAACGACGAAGAAAAGCGCCATGTAATCGATTTAATAACCAAAAGCCAGGATTTATTCTACATCGAGGGCGATGTTTTGGGCCACACCACTGCGACGACTCATAAAATTCCCACGGTCGACGACAGACCAATCAATGTTAAGCAGTATCGCTTTCCGCCCGCACACAAAGAGGAAATTCGAACGCAAGTCGAGACCCTGTTACGTAACGGCATCATTCGCGATTCCAAATCACCGTATAACTCCCCTCTTTGGGTCGTCCCAAAGAAAGCGGATTCGCAAGGGAAAAAGCGCTGGCGAGTCGTCATCGATTATCGCGCGTTAAACGAGAAGTCGATCGCCGACGCATATCCTTTGCCTTGTATAACTGAAATACTTGACCAGCTTGGCAGTGCCAAGTATTTCAGTACCTTCGATTTAGCCAGCGGGTTTCACCAGATACCGATGGAACCCGCTGACGCCCATAAAACCGCGTTTTCAACGCCACATGGGCATTTCGAATTTACGAGGATGCCATTCGGGCTCAAAAACGCGCCCGCCACATTTCAACGCTTAATGGACAGCGTGCTTGCGGGATTACAGGGAAACGAACTATTCGTATACCTAGACGACATAGTCGTTTACGCGAGCTCGCTCCAAGAGCATGCGGCCAAGTATATAAAACTAACAAACAGACTCCGAGAAGCGAACTTGGCACTTCAACCCGATAAGTGCGAGTTCCTCCGCCGCGAGGTTAGTTATCTCGGGCACGTCATTAGCGAAAGTGGCGTGAAACCCGACCCTTCGAAAATAAGCGCCGTCCGAAACTTTCCGCGTCCTACGAACCCCAAACAAGTAAAACAATTTCTGGGACTCGCGGGTTACTACAGACGCTTTATAGAAAATTTTTCCAATATCGCAAAGCCGCTAACAAATTTATTAAAAAAGGATATCCCGTTCGTATGGCGAAACGAGCAACAAAACGCGTTCGTTTATTTACGAGATGCATTATGCGAAGCGCCAATTCTACAATTTCCAAATTTTAAATTACCTTTTGTAATCACTACCGATGCATCAGCGGATGCAATCGGCGCAGTTTTGAGCCAAGGCCCGATAGGCCGCGACCTTCCGATCGCGTATACATCGCGACTCCTAAACTCCGCCGAGAAAAACTACTCGACAATAGAAAAAGAGTGCCTCGCGATCGTTTATGCGGTACACCAGTTCAGACCGTATGTTTACGGAAATCAATTTAAATTGGTAACCGACCATCGTCCACTGGTGTGGATGAACTCCGTCAAGGATCCATCCAGCCGTCTTGTGAGGTGGAGGCTGAAGCTCGCGGAGTATGATTACGAGATGGTTTATAAGACCGGTAAGACGAATTTGAACGCAGACGCCTTATCCCGTAATCCCGTCAAAGTCTGTCCTCTCATGCAATCATCCTCATCGGACGAAAATATATTCGATCCGTATCCAAAACCTCATCATTCAAAGAAATCCGCAATACCTCCTCCTCCTCCACCCTCACCGATTTCAGATAATAACCATACCGCATCAGCCCCTTTACCGACCGAGCACGTTCGGTACGAACCGCTTTTTAAGTACACGAGAGATACCATCGCCACTAGGCGCGACAATCACGTTATATTCATAACAACTTCCGGACGCCCCTACGACGCCGGCGCTAATCAAATAGAAAAATCTGGAAAATTTTTTACACACGAATCAAACATTAATCTGACAAAGGCCAAAGTAACCAAAATAGACAACTTCTATCAAATTCAATTACCCGTAATAGAGCACGAGAAACGTCCAATAGACTACCAAGTAGTAATAGAATCTCTCCGTTCGTTGTACGATGTAATCTTGGAACTGCAATTAACAACTTTTAGCATCGCGCAGACCGCGTTAGACTCAGTTACGTGGTTTCAACTCCGAACAGCATTGCAAGACCTATTTTACGAGACCACACTTCAAATCACAATCTGTCAAGGCCTCATTCATATCCCCGCGGAACAAAGTAGAGAGAAAATTATTCGCGAAAATCACGACTCACCGGTAGGTGGTCACAAAGGAGTTAATAAGACATACTCCCGTATCAGAGAAAGATATTACTGGCCCAATATGAAGGACGAAATTCAGAATTATATTAACAAATGTCGGAGTTGTCAACTAGAGAAGTTAGTTCGCGTAAAAACGAGACAGCCCTTAACTTTAACGGATACACCGGGTTGCGCGTTCGATAAGATATCTATGGATGTCATGGGGCCACTTCCAGTAACGCCCGAGGGATACACTAACATTCTCACGATCCAGGACCTTCTAACAAAATACTCCATTGCTATCCCGTTAAAACAAACTACCGCCGTCGACATAGCAGATGCCCTCATTACCGGCTTTATCTGCAGATTTGGATGTCCAAAAGGAATTCTTACCGACCAGGGCTCCAACTTTATAAATAGTCTAATTAAAGCCATCGCGATAAAATTTCGAATAAAGCAATACAAATCCACAGCTTTCCACCCACAAACGAACGGATCGGTGGAAAGATCACACCACGTCCTGGCGGAATACTTAAAACATTACATCGACACCAGTGGCGATTGGGAGAGATGGCTCCCGTATGCCATGTTCTCCTACAATACAAGCGTACACGAAGGTACCCTCTATACACCCCACGAACTCGTTTTCGGTCGTATTGCGAGAACCCCATCAGACACACCATTCCAGGATAGCACAGAGAACGAAACTTACTCGGACTATTTAATAAACTTAAACGATAAAATTACGACTTCCCAGAAAATAGCGAGAGAGAATCTAGACAAAGCGAAGCGTCGCGCGAAATATTACTATGATAAGAAGCAAAATGTTCAGAATTTCAAAGTCGGTCAGTGGGTATTTTTACTTAGAGAGCCTCACAAGCATAAATTTCAATCCCAATATGTAGGCCCATATAGAATACTTGAAATTCTGAGCAATAATAACGTAAAACTAGCTATTAAGAGTAAATATAAGATTGTCCATGCGAATAAATTAAAACCATGTAAACGTATGAGTAGTGTCAAACAGCAAAAGACTGAGAATGAACAAACTCAGAGCGACTCGAACGCGAGAAACCTTAGTATCAGTGCCAGTGGTAATAGTGTTAGTGACGATAGTGCCGAAGCAAGGGTATCCAGCACCGAAACTTCCGTCACCAGCGACGAAGGTCACTCCGCAGAGGTGAAACGAGCCAGCTATGGATTCGACAGCAGGGAATCGGCAGAAACAAGGCAGCCAACCGGCAGTGCAAAAACTATGGAGCCACATCCAAGCTCACATCCGCCAGTCAGGAGATCTTGGCACCGCCAAGATTCCTTTTTTGAGGGGGGAGGTGTGACGTCCGGCGTACCGCCGTACACCCTCCAGCGCCTCCCGCAGCATCCAGCAGCATCTTACCTGCAACAAGCTGCACCTGAGCGTACGAGACGAGCACATCCGCACACGGGGTTACCGCCCTACAGCCGAGCCAAGGCAGCCAAGCCGCAGCATCAACCCAGGAGTTCGACCATTCGACCGAGCTATCGCGCGTATCCAGCGACATACGAGGCATCTGAGGAACAACGCATCGAATCGCCCGCTATAACTCGTCCATATACATATTATTCGAACGTATATACACGTAGATACTAAAATCCTAGATCTAAGTACACGACACATCCATTGTAACACGAACAACACACATATGTATTTCTAAGACTAAGTTCGTTAATTTGTAAGTTGCGACGCGCTTACGCGCGCACCCGACGCGCGCGGCTCACGCTGAACGCGAGCCGCGCCCCACTCCGGCCGGCCGCCCCACCGCAAGGGCCGTGCGGCCGCCCTACCTCGACCGTCCATCCCCACCGCGGGGCCCAGCGACTCGCGCGCCACGCGATCCGAGGAGGTCGCGTGCACGCGAGACGATAGTCACTTCTTATCCGAACTCGCTCGACTTCACTTCAATCCAATGCCTTAGGGCCGTTCCATCACCTCACTTCGAGGTGTCTTGATTCTAAGTTCATATCCGTTCAAGTTCTAGTTCGTACTAAGTCTACTTTAATCTAGTTTAGGGAAAGTTAAGTGTAAGCGTAGGTTTTATATTAGAATATATCTTTGTTTTATTTTACATATTCCACTTGCAATTATTTCTAATACCCTCATACATTCTACGGTATTCGCGTACTCGAAACACACATTCACTCTTCGAATAAGTCCATTGTTTTGAATTCGACTTAGTTAGAGAGGACCGCCGCTTAACTCTGTTGAATGATAAGCATTGACTGTTCGAAGATATAAATCGATTCTTCGTTCTCCTGGACCGACAAGGCTAGAGCGGACCGCCGCTTACCGACTCGTATCCAGCCAGACGAATTACGTTTTGAATGTGCCGCGCCGCTAAACGAAGAACGCGTCGTGCGGGACGTAAAAACTTCCTTCGACGATTATTTCGTGAGTACATCAGTTCCGAGACGGGTTCACCCCGCTACCCTGCCGCTGCAGTTGCGCCTGCTGTCCTGCTTCCGTCGGTTCAACGGTCCAGCCCGAGCCGTTGGAAGCTCATCCAGCTGACGATACCTCGACGCAGCCCGTACGCAGCGACTATCCCGGAAGGCGATCCGAGACGACAGCGGTACCTGCAACAAAATTATTGAAACAACTGCAGTAACGAGTGGCCGCAAAGGTAAGAATCTTTGATATTTACCGCGTCCGCGAGTGATAACAGTGTTCGCGTCCCATCAACGGAACCCTCATCCGTCGCGATTTAGCGACTATATTCCGTGACTTGGCTGCGTGTCATCCGCGAGTTATATCGGAAATTTTCCTAGACCGCGACGTGACATATTATATCTTACCATGAAACATAGAAATGAGATGCAATATTGTGTGTTGAGAAGCATTAGAACACTATCGCTACGATACCTAGACATCTGCAGACGCTATTTCCTTTCAAGGAAGTGTCGAATTTACATTCATTTGAAGTGTAGACGAGGAGTAGGTAACACTTCGCAAATCATATTATATCTTACCACGAAACATAGAAATGAGATGCGATGTCGCGTCTTAAGAAGCATTAGAACTCTATCGCTACGATACCTAGACATCTGCAGACGCTATTTCCTGGCATGGAAGTGTCGCATTTACATTCATTTGAAGTGTAGACGAGGAAGGCATAACACTTCGCAAATCATATTATATCTTACCATGAATCATAGAAATGAGATGCGATATCGCGTTTTAAGAAGCACTAGAACTCTATTGCTACGATAGGTAGACATCTGCAAACGCTATTTCCCTGCAAGGAAGTGTCGCATTTACATTCATTTGAATCGTATACGAGGAATGCATAGCACTTCGCAAATCATATTATATCTTACCATCAAACGTAGAAATGAGATGCGATATCGCGTTTTAAGAATCATAAGAACTCTATTGCTACGATACGTAGACAGCTGTAAACGCTATTTCCTTGCAAGGAAGTGTCGCATTTACATTCATTTGAATCGTATACGAGGAATGCATAACACTTCGCAAATCATATTATATCTTACCATGAAACATAGAAATGAGATGCGATATCGCGTTTTAAGAATCATAAGAACTCTATTGCTACGATACGTAGAAATCTGCAAACGCTATTTCCTTGCAAGGAAGTGTCGCATTTACATTCATTTGAAGTGTAGACGAGGAATACATAACACTTCGCAAATCATATTATATCTTACCATGATACATGGAAATGAGATGCGATATCGCGTTTTAAGAAGCATTAGAACTCTATCGCTACGATACCTACACATCTCCAGACGCTATTTCCTAGCAAGGAAGTGTCGCATTTACATTCATTTGAAGTGTAGACGAGGAATGCATAACACTTCGCAATGAATATTATATCTTATCATGAAACATAGATATGAAATGCAATATCTCGTTTTAAGAAGCATTTGAACTCTATTGCTACGATACCTAGACATCTGCAGACGCTATTTCTTAGCAAGGAAGTGTCGCATTTACATTCATTTGAAGTGTAGACGAGGAGTAGGTAACACTTCGCAAATCATATTATATCTTTCCACGAAACATAGAAATGAGATGCGATATCGCGTTTTAAGAAGCATTAGAACACTATCGCTACGATACCTAGACATCTGCAGACGCTATTTCCTAGCAAGGAAGTGTCGCATTTACATTCATTTGAAGTGTAGACAAGGAATACATGACACTTCGCAAATCATATTATATCTTACCATGAAACATAGAAATGAGATGCGATATCGCGTTTGAAGGAGCATTAAAAATCTATTGCTACGATACGTAGACATCTGCAATCGCTATATCCTAGCGAGGAAGTGTCGCATTCACATTCCTTTGAAGTGTAGTCGAGCAATACATAACACTTCGCAAATCACATTATATCTTACCATGAAACATAGAAATGAGGTGCGATATCGCGTTTTAAGAATCATACGAACTCTGTTGCTACGATATGTAGACATCTGCAGACGCTATTTCCTAGCAAGGAAGTGTCGCATTTACATTCATTTGAAGTGTAGACGAGGAATACATGACACTTCGCAAATCATATTATATCTTACCATGAAACATAGAAATGAGATGCGATATCGCGTTTTAAGGGGCATTAGAAATCTATTGCTACTATACGTAGACATCTGCAAACGCTATTTCCTTGCTAGGAAGTGTCGCATTTACATTCATTTGAAGTGTAGTCGAGGAATACATAACACTTCGCAAATCATATTATATCTTACCATGAAACAGAGAAATGAGATGCTATATCGCGTTTGAAGGAGCATTAAAAATCGATTGCTACGATACGTAGACATCTGCAATCGCTATTTCCTAGCGAGGAAGTGTCGCATTAACATTCCTTTGAAGTGTAGACGAGGAATACATAACACTTCGCAAATCATATTATATCTTACCATGAAACATAGAAATGATGTGCGATATCGCGTTTTAAGAATCATACGAACTCTATTGCTACGATACGTAGACATCTGCGGACGCTATTCCCTAGCAAGGAAGTATCGCATTTACATTCATTTGAAGTGTAGACGAGGAATATATAACAATTTGCAAATCATATTATATCTTACCATGAAACGTAGAAATGAGATACGATATCGCGTTTTAAGAATCATAGGAACAATAATGCTACGATACGTAGACATCTGCAAACGCTATTTCCTAGCGAGGTAGTGTCGCATTCACATTCATTTGAAGTGTAGACGAGGAATACATAACACTTCGCAAATCATATTATATCTTACCATGAAACATAGAAATGAGATGCGATATCGCGTTTTAAGAATCATAAGAACTCTATTGCTACGATACGTAGACATCTGCGGACGCTATTTCCTAGCAAGGAAGTATCGCATTTACATTCATTTGAATCGTATACGAGGAATGCATAACACTTCGCAAATCATATTATATCTTACCATGAAACATAAAAATGAGATGCGATATCGCGTTTTAAGAATCAAAAGAACTCTATTGCTACGATACGTAGACAACTGCAAACGCTATTTCCTTTCAAGGAAGTGTCGCATTTACATTCATTTGAAGTGTAGACGAGGAAGACATAACACTTCGCAAATCATATTATATCTTACCATGAATCATAGAAATGAGATGCGATATCGCGTTTTAAGAAGCACTAGAACTCTATTGCTACGATAGGTAGACATCTGCAAACGCTATTTCCTTGCAAGGAAGTGTCGCATTTACATTCATTTGAATCGTATACGAGGAATGCATAACACTTCGCAAATCATATTATATCTTACCATGAAACATAGAAATGAGATGCGATATCGCGTTTTAAGAATCATAAGAACTCTATTGCTACGATACGTAGAAATCTGCAAACGCTATTTCCTTGCAAGGAAGTGTCGCATTTACATTCATTTGAAGTGTAGACGAGGAATACATAACACTTCGCAAATCATATTATATCTTACCATGATACATGGAAATGAGATGCGATATCGCGTTTTAAGAAGCATTAGAACTCTATCGCTACGATACCTACACATCTCCAGACGCTATTTCCTAGCAAGGAAGTGTCGCATTTACATTCATTTGAAGTGTAGACGAGGAATGCATAACACTTCGCAATGAATATTATATCTTATCATGAAACATAGATATGAAATGCAATATCTCGTTTTAAGAAGCATTTGAACTCTATTGCTACGATACCTAGACATCTGCAGACGCTATTTCTTAGCAAGGAAGTGTCGCATTTACATTCATTTGAAGTGTAGACGAGGAGTAGGTAACACTTCGCAAATCATATTATATCTTTCCACGAAACATAGAAATGAGATGCGATATCGCGTTTTAGGAAGCATTAGAACACTATCGCTACGATACCTAGACATCTGCAGACGCTATTTCCTAGCAAGGAAGTGTCGCATTTACATTCATTTGAAGTGTAGACAAGGAATACATGACACTTCGCAAATCATATTATATCTTACCATGAAACATAGAAATGAGATGCGATATCGCGTTTGAAGGAGCATTAAAAATCTATTGCTACGATACGTAGACATCTGCAATCGCTATATCCTAGCGAGGAAGTGTCGCATTCACATTCCTTTGAAGTGTAGTCGAGCAATACATAACACTTCGCAAATCACATTATATCTTACCATGAAACATAGAAATGAGGTGCGATATCGCGTTTCAAGAATCATACGAACTCTGTTGCTACGATATGTAGACATCTGCAGACGCTATTTCCTAGCAAGGAAGTGTCGCATTTACATTCATTTGAAGTGTAGACGAGGAATACATGACACTTCGCAAATCATATTATATCTTACCATGAAACATAGAAATGAGATGCGATATCGCGTTTTAAGGGGCATTAGAAATCTATTGCTACTATACGTAGACATCTGCAAACGCTACTTCCTTGCAAGGAAGTGTCGCATTTACATTCATTTGAAGTGTAGACGAGGAATACATAACACTTCGCAAATCATATTATATCTTACCATGATACATAGAAATGAGATGCGATATCGCGTTTTAAGAAGCATTAGAACTCTATCGCTACGATACCTAGACATCTGCAGACGCTGTTTCCTAGCATGGAAGTGTCGCATTTACATTCATTTGAAGTGTAGACGAGGAAGACATAACACTTCGCAAATCATATTATATCTTACCATGAAACATAGGAATGAGATGCGATATCGCGTTTTAAGAATCATAAGAACTCTATTGCTACGATACGTAGAAATCTGCAAACGCTATTTCCTTGCAAGGAAGTGTCGCATTTACATTCATTTGAAGTGTAGACGAGGAATACATAACACTTCGCAAATCATATTATATCTTACCATGAATCATAGAAATGAGATGCGATATCGCATTTCAAGAAGCACTAGAACACTATTGCTACGATACCTAGACATCTGCAGACGCTATTTCCTTTCAAGGAAGTGTCGCATTTACATTCATTTGAAGTGTAGACGAGGAGTAGGTAACACTTCGCAAATCATATTATATCTTACCATGAAACATAGAAATGAGATGCGATATCGCGTTTTAAGAATCATAAGAACTCTATTGCTACGATACGTAGAAATCTGCAAACGCTACTTCCTTGCAAGGAAGTGTCGCATTTACATTCATTTGAAGTGTAGACGAGGAATACATAACACTTCGCAAATCATATTATATCTTACCATGATACATAGAAATGAGATGCGATATCGCGTTTTAAGAAGCATTAGAACTCTATCGCTACGATACCTAGACATCTGCAGACGCTATTTCCTAGCATGGAAGTGTCGCATTTACATTCATTTGAAGTGTAGACGAGGAAGACATAACACTTCGCAAATCATATTATATCTTACCATGAATCATAGAAATGAGATGCGATATCGCGTTTTAAGAAGCACTAGAACTCTATTGCTACGATAGGTAGACATCTGCAAACGCTATTTCCTTGCAAGGAAGTGTCGCATTTACATTCATTTGAAGTGTAGACGAGGAATACATAACACTTCGCAAATCATATTATATCTTACCATGATACATAGAAACGAGATGCGATATCGCGTTCTAAGTAGCATTAGAACTCTATCGCTACGATACCTAGACATCTGCAGACGCTATTTCCTTGCAAGGAAGTGTCGCATTTACATTCATTTGAAGTGTAGACGAGGAATTCACAACACTTCGCAAATCATATTACATCTTACCATGAAACATAGAAAAGGGATGCGATATCGCGTTTTAAGAAGCACTAGAACTCTATTGCTATGAAACCTAGACATCTGCAGACGCTATTTCCTAGCAAGGAAGTGTCGCATTTACATTCATTTGAAGTGTAGACGAGGAATACATGACACTTCGCAAATCATATTATATCTTACCATGAAACATAGAAATGAGATGCGATATCGCGTTTTAAGAAGCATTAGAAATCTATTGCTGCGATACGTAGACCTCTGCAAACGCTATTTCCTAGCGGGGAAGTGTCGCATTCACATTCCTTTGAAGTGTAGACGAGGAATACATGACACTTCGCAAATCATATTATATCTTACCATGAAACATAGAAATGAGATGCGATATCGCGTTTTAGGAAGCATTACAACACTATTGCTACGATAGGTAGATATTTGCAAACGCTATTTCCTTGCAAGGAAGTGTCGCATTTACATTCATTTGAAGTGTAGAGGAGGAATACATAACACTTCGCAAATCATATTACATCTTACCATGAAACATAGAAATGAGATGCGATATCGCGTTTTAAGAAGCATTAGAACTCTCTATTGCTAGAGCTCTATTGCTCTCTATTGCTGCAAACGCTATTTCTTTGCAAGGAAGTGTCGCATTTACATTCATTTGAAGTGTAGACGAGGAATACATAGCACTTCGCAAATCATATTATATCTTACCATGAAACATAGAAATGAGATGCGATATCGCGTTTTAAGAAGCATTAGAACTCTATTGCTACGATAGGTAGACATCTGCAAACGCTATTTCCTTGCAAGGAAGTGCCGCATTTACATTCATATGAAGTGTAGACGAGGAATACATAACACTTCGCAAATCATATTATATCTTACCATGAATCATAGAAATGAGATGCGATATCGCGTTTTAAGAAGCACTAGAACTCTATTGCTACGATAGGTAGACATCTGCAAACGCTATTTCCTTGCAAGGAAGTGTCGCATTTACATTCATTTGAAGTGTAGACGAGGAATACATAACACTTCGCAAATCATATTATATCTTACCATGATACATAGAAATGTGATGCGATATCGCGTTCTAAGTAGCATTAGAACTCTATCGCTACGATACCTAGACATCTGCAGACGCTATTTCCTTGCAAGGAAGTGTCGCATTTACATTCATTTGAAGTGTAGACGAGGAATACACAACACTTCGCAAATCATATTATATCTTACCATGAAACATAGAAATGAGATGCGATATCGCGTTTTAAGAATCATAAGAACTCTATTGCTACGATACGTAGAAATCTGCAAACGCTATTTCCTTGCAAGGAAGTGTCGCATTTACATTCATTTGAAGTGTAGACGAGGAATACATAACACTTCGCAAATCATATTACATCTTACCATGAAACATAGAAAAGGGATGCGATATCGCGTTTTAAGAAGCACTAGAACTCTATTGCTATGATACCTAGACATCTGCAGACGCTATTTCCTAGCAAGGAAGTGTCGCATTTACATTCATTTGAAGTGTAGACGAGGAATACATGTGTCACGTCGCGGTCTAGGAAAATTTCCGATATAACTCGCGGATGACACGCAGCCAAGTCACGGAATATAGTCGCTAAATCGCGACGGATGAGGGTTCCGTTGATGGGACGCGAACACTGTTATCACTCGCGGACGCGGTAAATATCAAAGATTCTTACCTTTGCGGCCACTCGTTACTGCAGTTGTTTCAATAATTTTGTTGCAGGTACCGCTGTCGTCTCGGATCGCCTTCCGGGATAGTCGCTGCGTACGGGCTGCGTCGAGGTATCGTCAGCTGGATGAGCTTCCAACGGCTCGGGCTGGACCGTTGAACCGACGGAAGCAGGACAGCAGGCGCAACTGCAGCGGCAGGGTAGCGGGGTGAACCCGTCTCGGAACTGATGTACTCACGAAATAATCGTCGAAGGAAGTTTTTACGTCCCGCACGACGCGTTCTTCGTTTAGCGGCGCGGCACATTCAAAACGTAATTCGTCTGGCTGGATACGAGTCGGTAAGCGGCGGTCCGCTCTAGCCTTGTCGGTCCAGGAGAACGAAGAATCGATTTATATCTTCGAACAGTCAATGCTTATCATTCAACAGAGTTAAGCGGCGGTCCTCTCTAACTAAGTCGAATTCAAAACAATGGACTTATTCGAAGAGTGAATGTGTGTTTCGAGTACGCGAATACCGTAGAATGTATGAGGGTATTAGAAATAATTGCAAGTGGAATATGTAAAATAAAACAAAGATATATTCTAATATAAAACCTACGCTTACACTTAACTTTCCCTAAACTAGATTAAAGTAGACTTAGTACGAACTAGAACTTGAACGGATATGAACTTAGAATCAAGACACCTCGAAGTGAGGTGATGGAACGGCCCTAAGGCATTGGATTGAAGTGAAGTCGAGCGAGTTCGGATAAGAAGTGACTATCGTCTCGCGTGCACGCGACCTCCTCGGATCGCGTGGCGCGCGAGTCGCTGGGCCCCGCGGTGGGGATGGACGGTCGAGGTAGGGCGGCCGCACGGCCCTTGCGGTGGGGCGGCCGGCCGGAGTGGGGCGCGGCTCGCGTTCAGCGTGAGCCGCGCGCGTCGGGTGCGCGCGTAAGCGCGTCGCAACTTACAAATTAACGAACTTAGTCTTAGAAATACATATGTGTGTTGTTCGTGTTACAATGGATGTGTCGTGTACTTAGATCTAGGATTTTAGTATCTACGTGTATATACGTTCGAATAATATGTATATGGACGAGTTATAGCGGGCGATTCGATGCGTTGTTCCTCAGATGCCTCGTATGTCGCTGGATACGCGCGATAGCTCGGTCGAATGGTCGAACTCCTGGGTTGATGCTGCGGCTTGGCTGCCTTGGCTCGGCTGTAGGGCGGTAACCCCGTGTGCGGATGTGCTCGTCTCGTACGCTCAGGTGCAGCTTGTTGCAGGTAAGATGCTGCTGGATGCTGCGGGAGGCGCTGGAGGGTGTACGGCGGTACGCCGGACGTCACACCTCCCCCCTCAAAAAAGGAATCTTGGCGGTGCCAAGATCTCCTGACTGGCGGATGTGAGCTTGGATGTGGCTCCATAGTTTTTGCACTGCCGGTTGGCTGCCTTGTTTCTGCCGATTCCCTGCTGTCGAATCCATAGCTGGCTCGTTTCACCTCTGCGGAGTGACCTTCGTCGCTGGTGACGGAAGTTTCGGTGCTGGATACCCTTGCTTCGGCACTATCGTCACTAACACTATTACCACTGGCACTGATACTAAGGTTTCTCGCGTTCGAGTCGCTCTGAGTTTGTTCATTCTCAGTCTTTTGCTGTTTGACACTACTCATACGTTTACATGGTTTTAATTTATTCGCATGGACAATCTTATATTTACTCTTAATAGCTAGTTTTACGTTATTATTGCTCAGAATTTCAAGTATTCTATATGGGCCTACATATTGGGATTGAAATTTATGCTTGTGAGGCTCTCTAAGTAAAAATACCCACTGACCGACTTTGAAATTCTGAACATTTTGCTTCTTATCATAGTAATATTTCGCGCGACGCTTCGCTTTGTCTAGATTCTCTCTCGCTATTTTCTGGGAAGTCGTAATTTTATCGTTTAAGTTTATTAAATAGTCCGAGTAAGTTTCGTTCTCTGTGCTATCCTGGAATGGTGTGTCTGATGGGGTTCTCGCAATACGACCGAAAACGAGTTCGTGGGGTGTATAGAGGGTACCTTCGTGTACGCTTGTATTGTAGGAGAACATGGCATACGGGAGCCATCTCTCCCAATCGCCACTGGTGTCGATGTAATGTTTTAAGTATTCCGCCAGGACGTGGTGTGATCTTTCCACCGATCCGTTCGTTTGTGGGTGGAAAGCTGTGGATTTGTATTGCTTTATTCGAAATTTTATCGCGATGGCTTTAATTAGACTATTTATAAAGTTGGAGCCCTGGTCGGTAAGAATTCCTTTTGGACATCCAAATCTGCAGATAAAGCCGGTAATGAGGGCATCTGCTATGTCGACGGCGGTAGTTTGTTTTAACGGGATAGCAATGGAGTATTTTGTTAGAAGGTCCTGGATCGTGAGAATGTTAGTGTATCCCTCGGGCGTTACTGGAAGTGGCCCCATGACATCCATAGATATCTTATCGAACGCGCAACCCGGTGTATCCGTTAAAGTTAAGGGCTGTCTCGTTTTTACGCGAACTAACTTCTCTAGTTGACAACTCCGACATTTGTTAATATAATTCTGAATTTCGTCCTTCATATTGGGCCAGTAATATCTTTCTCTGATACGGGAGTATGTCTTATTAACTCCTTTGTGACCACCTACCGGTGAGTCGTGATTTTCGCGAATAATTTTCTCTCTACTTTGTTCCGCGGGGATATGAATGAGGCCTTGACAGATTGTGATTTGAAGTGTGGTCTCGTAAAATAGGTCTTGCAATGCTGTTCGGAGTTGAAACCACGTAACTGAGTCTAACGCGGTCTGCGCGATGCTAAAAGTTGTTAATTGCAGTTCCAAGATTACATCGTACAACGAACGGAGAGATTCTATTACTACTTGGTAGTCTATTGGACGTTTCTCGTGCTCTATTACGGGTAATTGAATTTGATAGAAGTTGTCTATTTTGGTTACTTTGGCCTTTGTCAGATTAATGTTTGATTCGTGTGTAAAAAATTTTCCAGATTTTTCTATTTGATTAGCGCCGGCGTCGTAGGGGCGTCCGGAAGTTGTTATGAATATAACGTGATTGTCGCGCCTAGTGGCGATGGTATCTCTCGTGTACTTAAAAAGCGGTTCGTACCGAACGTGCTCGGTCGGTAAAGGGGCTGATGCGGTATGGTTATTATCTGAAATCGGTGAGGGTGGAGGAGGAGGAGGTATTGCGGATTTCTTTGAATGATGAGGTTTTGGATACGGATCGAATATATTTTCGTCCGATGAGGATGATTGCATGAGAGGACAGACTTTGACGGGATTACGGGATAAGGCGTCTGCGTTCAAATTCGTCTTACCGGTCTTATAAACCATCTCGTAATCATACTCCGCGAGCTTCAGCCTCCACCTCACAAGACGGCTGGATGGATCCTTGACGGAGTTCATCCACACCAGTGGACGATGGTCGGTTACCAATTTAAATTGATTTCCGTAAACATACGGTCTGAACTGGTGTACCGCATAAACGATCGCGAGGCACTCTTTTTCTATTGTCGAGTAGTTTTTCTCGGCGGAGTTTAGGAGTCGCGATGTATACGCGATCGGAAGGTCGCGGCCTATCGGGCCTTGGCTCAAAACTGCGCCGATTGCATCCGCTGATGCATCGGTAGTGATTACAAAAGGTAATTTAAAATTTGGAAATTGTAGAATTGGCGCTTCGCATAATGCATCTCGTAAATAAACGAACGCGTTTTGTTGCTCGTTTCGCCATACGAACGGGATATCCTTTTTTAATAAATTTGTTAGCGGCTTTGCGATATTGGAAAAATTTTCTATAAAGCGTCTGTAGTAACCCGCGAGTCCCAGAAATTGTTTTACTTGTTTGGAGTTCGTAGGACGCGGAAAGTTTCGGACGGCGCTTATTTTCGAAGGGTCGGGTTTCACGCCACTTTCGCTAATGACGTGCCCGAGATAACTAACCTCGCGGCGGAGGAACTCGCACTTATCGGGTTGAAGTGCCAAGTTCGCTTCTCGGAGTCTGTTTGTTAGTTTTATATACTTGGCCGCATGCTCTTGGAGCGAGCTCGCGTAAACGACTATGTCGTCTAGGTATACGAATAGTTCGTTTCCCTGTAATCCCGCAAGCACGCTGTCCATTAAGCGTTGAAATGTGGCGGGCGCGTTTTTGAGCCCGAATGGCATCCTCGTAAATTCGAAATGCCCATGTGGCGTTGAAAACGCGGTTTTATGGGCGTCAGCGGGTTCCATCGGTATCTGGTGAAACCCGCTGGCTAAATCGAAGGTACTGAAATACTTGGCACTGCCAAGCTGGTCAAGTATTTCAGTTATACAAGGCAAAGGATATGCGTCGGCGATCGACTTCTCGTTTAACGCGCGATAATCGATGACGACTCGCCAGCGCTTTTTCCCTTGCGAATCCGCTTTCTTTGGGACGACCCAAAGAGGGGAGTTATACGGTGATTTGGAATCGCGAATGATGCCGTTACGTAACAGGGTCTCGACTTGCGTTCGAATTTCCTCTTTGTGTGCGGGCGGAAAGCGATACTGCTTAACATTGATTGGTCTGTCGTCGACCGTGGGAATTTTATGAGTCGTCGCAGTGGTGTGGCCCAAAACATCGCCCTCGATGTAGAATAAATCCTGGCTTTTGGTTATTAAATCGATTACATGGCGCTTTTCTTCGTCGTTCAGATGCTCGAGTCGCAAGAGGTTGATTACCTGCTCTAGGCGGGATTTCGATGCGGTTGCGGAGGGTCGAGTCGGTGCGACTTTTGCGGTCGATTTGGTTACCTGCGCGTAGGTTAATTGTCTCTGGGCGCAAAGAGGAGATTCGAGCTCGAAACACGGCGTAGTACGCGGAGCTGTATTATTTGACTTTCCCTTTTGGGATTTGCCGGACGAATCGGCGACACTTGATTTCGACCTATCGTTCGATTCGGAAATTTGTGAAAAAATTGGAAAGAGCGCGAGGCTGTCTTCCTTTGCATTTGATGACATAATTTCAACTGGCTCTAGTTTGATTGGAGGTAGGGCGAATTCGACCGTTTTATCGGTAGAGTTAATTACCCTGGCTATCGCCGTATCTCCCGCAACTTTCACCAGTGCGTTGCCGAAATAGATTCCCGGCGCTATGTCGATGCGGGGAATTATCCCCTCGGGAAGATGCGAATTAATTATTCGGACTCTTATCCCTACGTTCATACGCGGCGGTATTGATATTTGCTCGCTTTTAAAAAAATTTTTAGCGGATTTTCGAGGCTCTTTGGAGGGTTTCGCGGCGCGTTTTGCTTCCTCTAGAGCTTTCGGCGGTTTTTCAATCGGATTATTTACTTTTTCGGAGGTTTCCGAAAGCTTTCTTCCTGAATTAGGGATAAGCTTGTCCTCCGTGGAAGAAATATCGCGACAGAAACGAATCGTTTTCCCGTGCCATTTAATCTCTTTTTTCGGAAAAGAGATTTCCGCGTCAGCGCAGAAACCTGAGCCTAATATCCCGTCTGGGCCGAGAGGGAAATCGTCGTTAACTACATTAAATGGCACGACGCGACCGAATAAAACGATATTAACAGTCCCGATGGTTTTGGTTTGACCATTCGTGACTCCCGTGATAATCAACGTCTCTGAAGGATCGATTCGGGCAGATAAAGATAACGCGGACCGTTTCACGACGTTAATTTCGGCGCCGGTATCAATCATGAACTCGGTACTTTTCAATAGGGTGTCCGAATTCAGGATAACACTCGGCGTGTTGGTTTTTCCGGTGAGGTTTATTGCTGCACCGTATCGTCGTCCTCGGTTGTCGGGTTGTTCGTTGCGAGAGATCGTATATTTCGGTTGACCTCGCGGCCCGTCTCGCGGCGCGGCTGGAGGCCGTTCCCGTTTCCCGAAGCCCTGACATTATTATAATACTGCCTTTTCCTGCACTCTTCTAACTCGTGGCCCGGTGTCTTGCAGTATCTACAAAATTTTTCGCGCGGCGTAACCGGTCGCGGATTTTCATAGGCGGTTCTTCGTGCAGGAATTTCGCGTGAAGTGGCGGAAGGATAAGTATACGATGGTTGTCGTGGGGGTGGTAATCTAACCCGGCAGTCTCTGGCGTAGTGCCCGATATTATTGCACCTCGAACAGGTAACGTCGTTTCGTTTAGCTCGAGACTCTAGTCGCGGGGGAGAATTTATTAATCGCTCGCAGTCCAGCTCGTAGCGCTTGAACAGTTCGCGAGCGCGTCTGAAAGCCTCTTGCGGCGAGTGAAGCTGTTGCATGGGGATCTGTGTACGGATTTCCGGAATTAATCCGTCGACGAAACACCGAAGTGTTAATTCGTCTACATCGGACGAGTTTTCCGACGCATAAGGCGATAGGCGTTCGCAGTCAATAATTGCAGAGCGTAAATCTTTGACGCGGCTAATAAAATCGAGTATATGCTCGTCCTGTTTCATATAGATATTTGTTAACTCTCCGCGATAATGATGCGCGGATCGAGATGTGCCGAACGAATTTCGTAGAAGGTCCGTGAGCTCTAATACCGTATTACAGGATTCGTCTTCGAGTGCTAAATATGCGCGGCCCTTTAGCTTACATTTAACTAAGCGTGTAAACGTACGTTCGCACCCGTTTGGAATCAACTCAAATGCGCGTTTACAAGCCCTAGTGAATTGTAGGACAGGTATATTCTGTCCGTCAAAATTGGGGACGGCTTCGAGAGCCTGCTTTAATGATAGTTCATCGTGGCGATACACTATGTCCGCGTTCGCGCTTTGCGTAGGGGTCGAATTTAAACGTGGGATCTCTAACGAAGCTGTGTCGGTACAAGTTAAATTCTGAGAACGCCGAAGTGTCTCGAGTTCGCGGCGCAGTTCGTCGATCTGTTGCATTAACGCGATAGTATTATCGGCGGTTCGATTACTCTCGGCGGTCTCGGAGGTTCGCGGAAGCGGATCAGCATGTGCGTCATGGAATTCGATCCTGCGAGCAACTTGATGCTCTTTGTCTGTGTCGGCGCCTGCGGCGGTGCCTCGGGGCGGCTGGTGGCGAGTTTTAACCGGCGTACGCGTCGCCATGGCTGGTCACGTCTCTTCGTAGCGGAATTTCTAGATTCGACGCGAAGCAATCCCACCGCTGTCACCAAATTTTGTGTCACGTCGCGGTCTAGGAAAATTTCCGATATAACTCGCGGATGACACGCAGCCAAGTCACGGAATATAGTCGCTAAATCGCGACGGATGAGGGTTCCGTTGATGGGACGCGAACACTGTTATCACTCGCGGACGCGGTAAATATCAAAGATTCTTACCTTTGCGGCCACTCGTTACTGCAGTTGTTTCAATAATTTTGTTGCAGGTACCGCTGTCGTCTCGGATCGCCTTCCGGGATAGTCGCTGCGTACGGGCTGCGTCGAGGTATCGTCAGCTGGATGAGCTTCCAACGGCTCGGGCTGGACCGTTGAACCGACGGAAGCAGGACAGCAGGCGCAACTGCAGCGGCAGGGTAGCGGGGTGAACCCGTCTCGGAACTGATGTACTCACGAAATAATCGTCGAAGGAAGTTTTTACGTCCCGCACGACGCGTTCTTCGTTTAGCGGCGCGGCACATTCAAAACGTAATTCGTCTGGCTGGATACGAGTCGGTAAGCGGCGGTCCGCTCTAGCCTTGTCGGTCCAGGAGAACGAAGAATCGATTTATATCTTCGAACAGTCAATGCTTATCATTCAACAGAGTTAAGCGGCGGTCCTCTCTAACTAAGTCGAATTCAAAACAATGGACTTATTCGAAGAGTGAATGTGTGTTTCGAGTACGCGAATACCGTAGAATGTATGAGGGTATTAGAAATAATTGCAAGTGGAATATGTAAAATAAAACAAAGATATATTCTAATATAAAACCTACGCTTACACTTAACTTTCCCTAAACTAGATTAAAGTAGACTTAGTACGAACTAGAACTTGAACGGATATGAACTTAGAATCAAGACACCTCGAAGTGAGGTGATGGAACGGCCCTAAGGCATTGGATTGAAGTGAAGTCGAGCGAGTTCGGATAAGAAGTGACTATCGTCTCGCGTGCACGCGACCTCCTCGGATCGCGTGGCGCGCGAGTCGCTGGGCCCCGCGGTGGGGATGGACGGTCGAGGTAGGGCGGCCGCACGGCCCTTGCGGTGGGGCGGCCGGCCGGAGTGGGGCGCGGCTCGCGTTCAGCGTGAGCCGCGCGCGTCGGGTGCGCGCGTAAGCGCGTCGCAACTTACAAATTAACGAACTTAGTCTTAGAAATACATATGTGTGTTGTTCGTGTTACAATGGATGTGTCGTGTACTTAGATCTAGGATTTTAGTATCTACGTGTATATACGTTCGAATAATATGTATATGGACGAGTTATAGCGGGCGATTCGATGCGTTGTTCCTCAGATGCCTCGTATGTCGCTGGATACGCGCGATAGCTCGGTCGAATGGTCGAACTCCTGGGTTGATGCTGCGGCTTGGCTGCCTTGGCTCGGCTGTAGGGCGGTAACCCCGTGTGCGGATGTGCTCGTCTCGTACGCTCAGGTGCAGCTTGTTGCAGGTAAGATGCTGCTGGATGCTGCGGGAGGCGCTGGAGGGTGTACGGCGGTACGCCGGACGTCACACATGACACTTCGCAAATCATATTATATCTTACCATGAAACATAGAAATGAGATGCGATATCGCGTTTTAAGAAGCATTAGAAATCTATTGCTGCGATACGTAGACCTCTGCAAACGCTATTTCCTAGCGGGGAAGTGTCGCATTCACATTCCTTTGAAGTGTAGACGAGGAATACATGACACTTCGCAAATCATATTATATCTTACCATGAAACATAGAAATGAGATGCGATATCGCGTTTTAGGAAGCATTACAACACTATTACTACGATAGGTAGATATTTGCAAACGCTATTTCCTTGCAAGGAAGTGTCGCATTTACATTCATTTGAAGTGTAGAGGAGGAATACATAACACTTCGCAAATCATATTACATCTTACCATGAAACATAGAAATGAGATGCGATATCGCGTTTTAAGAAGCATTAGAACTCTCTATTGCTAGAGCTCTATTGCTCTCTATTGCTGCAAACGCTATTTCTTTGCAAGGAAGTGTCGCATTTACATTCATTTGAAGTGTAGACGAGGAATACATAGCACTTCGCAAATCATATTATATCTTACCATGAAACATAGAAATGAGATGCGATATCGCGTTTTAAGAAGCATTAGAAATCTATTGCTACGATACGTAGAAATCTGCAAACGCTATTTCCTTGCAAGGAAGTGTCGAATTTACATTCATTTGAAGTGTAGACGCGGAATACATAACACTTCGCAAATCATATTATATCTTACCATGAAACATAGAAATGAGATGCGATATCGCGTTTTAAGAAGCATTAGAACCCTATCGCTACGATACCTAGACATCTGCAGACGCTATTTCCTAGCAAGGAAGTGTCGCATTTACATTCATTTGAAGTGTAGACGAGGAATACACAACACTTCGCGAATCATATTATATCTTACCATGAAACATAGAAATGAGATGCGATATCGCGTTTTAAGAATCATAAGAACTCTATTGCTACGATACGTAGAAATCTGCAAACGCTATTTCCTTGCAAGGAAGTGTCGCATTTACATTCATTTGAAGTGTAGACGAGGAATACATAACACTTCGCAAATCATATTATATCTTACCATGATAGATAGAAATGAGATGCGATATCGCGTTTTAAGAACCATATGAAATCTATCGCTACGATACGTAGACATCTGCAATCGCTATAACCTTGCAAGGAAGTGTCGCATTTACATTCATTAGAAGTGAAGACGAGGACTACATGACACTTCGCAAATCATATTATATCTTACCATGAAACATAGAAATGAGATGCGATATCGCGTTTTAAGAAGCATTAGAACACTAGTGCTACGATAGGTAGACATTTGCAAACGCTATTTCCTTGCAAGGAAGTGTCGCATTTACATTCATTTGAAGTGTAGAGGAGGAATACAAAACACTTCGCAAATCATATTATATCTTACCATGATACATAGAAATGAGATGCGATATCGCGATTTAAGAAGCACTAGAACTCTATCGCTACGATACCTAGACACCTGCAGACGCTATTTCCTAGCAAGGAAGCGTCGCATTTACATTCATTTGATGTGTAGACGAGGAATACATAACACTTCGCAAATCATATTATATCTTACCATGAAACATAGAAATGAGATGCGATATCGCGTTTTAAGAAGCATTAGAAATCTATTGCTACGATACGTAGACAACTGCAAACGCCACTTCTTTGCAAGGAAGTGTCGCATTTACATTCATTTGAACTGTAGACGAGGAATACATAACACTTCGAAAATCATATTACATCTTACCATGAAACATAGAAATGAGATGCGATATCGCGTTTTAAGAAGCATTAGAACACTATTGCTACGATAGGTAGACATTTGCAAACGCTATTTCCTTGCAAGGAAGTGCCGCATTTACATTCATATGAAGTGTAGACGAGGAATACATAACACTTCGAAAATCATATTACATCTTACCATGAAACATAGAAATGAGATGCGATATCGCGTTTTAAGAAGCATTAGAAATCTATTGCTACGATACGTAGACATCTGCAAACGCTATTTCCTTGCTAGGAAGTGTCGCATTTACATTCATTAAAGTGTAGACGAGGAATACATGACACTTCGGAAATCATATTATATCTTACCATGAAACATAGAAATGAGATGCGATATCGCGTTTTAAGAAGCATTGGAACACTATTGCTACGATAGGTAGACATTTGCAA
The DNA here is from genome assembly GCF_050948175.1 of Xylocopa sonorina. Classification (NCBI taxonomy): domain Eukaryota; kingdom Metazoa; phylum Arthropoda; class Insecta; order Hymenoptera; family Apidae; genus Xylocopa; species Xylocopa sonorina. The sequence continues at coordinate 1,083,000 of NW_027490158.1, forward strand.
ACGCTATTTCCTTGCAAGGAAGTGTCGCATTTACATTCATTTGAAGTGTAGAGGAGGAATACATAACACTTCGCAAATCATATTACATCTTACCATGAAACATAGAAATGAGATGCGATATCGCGTTTTAAGAAGCATTAGAACTCTATTGCTACGATACCTAGACATCTGCAGACGCTATTTCCTAGCAAGGAAGTTTCGCATTTACATTCATTTGAAGTGTAGAGGAGGAATACAAAACACTTCGCAAATCATATTATATCTTACCATGATACATAGAAATGAGATGCGATATCGCGTTTTAAGAAGCATTAGAACTCTATCGCTACGATACCTAGACATCTGCAGACGCTATTTCCTAACAAGGAAGTGTCGCATTTACATTCATTTGAAGTGTAGACGAGGAATACATAACACTTCGCAAATCATATTATATCTTACCATGATACATAGAAATGTGATGCGATATCGCGTTCTAAGTAGCATTAGAACTCTATCGCTACGATACCTAGACATCTGCAGACGCTATTTCCTTGCAAGGAAGTGTCGCATTTACATTCATTTGAAGTGTAGACGAGGAATACACAACACTTCGCAAATCATATTATATCTTACCATGAAACATAGAAATGAGATGCGATATCGCGTTTTAAGAATCATAAGAACTCTATTGCTACGATACGTAGAAATCTGCAAACGCTATTTCCTTGCAAGGAAGTGTCGCATTTACATTCATTTGAAGTGTAGACGAGGAATACATAACACTTCGCAAATCATATTACATCTTACCATGAAACATAGAAAAGGGATGCGAAATCGCGTTTTAAGAAGCACTAGAACTTTATTGCTATGATACCTAGACATCTGCAGACGCTATTTCCTAGCAAGGAAGTGTCGCATTTACATTCATTTGAAGTGTAGACGAGGAATACATGACACTTCGCAAATCATATTATATCTTACCATGAAACATAGAAATGAGATGCGATATCGCGTTTTAGGAAGCATTACAACACTATTACTACGATAGGTAGATATTTGCAAACGCTATTTCCTTGCAAGGAAGTGTCGCATTTACATTCATTTGAAGTGTAGAGGAGGAATACCTAACACTTCGCAAATCATATTACATCTTACCATGAAACATAGAAATGAGATGCGATATCGCGTTTTAAGAAGCATTAGAACTCTCTATTGCTAGAGCTCTATTGCTCTCTATTGCTGCAAACGCTATTTCTTTGCAAGGAAGTGTCGCATTTACATTCATTTGAAGTGTAGACGAGGAATACATAGCACTTCGCAAATCATATTATATCTTACCATGAAACATAGAAATGAGATGCGATATCGCGTTTTAAGAAGCATTAGAACTCTATTGCTACGATAGGTAGACATTTGCAAACGCTATTTCCTTGCAAGGAAGTGTCGCATTTACATTCATTTGAAGTGTAGAGGAGGAATACATAACACTTCGCAAATCATATTACATCTTACCATGAAACATAGAAATGAGATGCGATATCGCGTTTTAAGAAGCATTAGAAATCTATTGCTGCGATACGTAGACCTCTGCAAACGCTATTTCCTAGCGGGGAAGTGTCGCATTCACATTCCTTTGAAGTGTAGACGAGGAATACATGACACTTCGCAAATCATATTATATCTTACCATGAAACATAGAAATGAGATGCGATATCGCGTTTTAGGAAGCATTACAACACTATTACTACGATAGGTAGATATTTGCAAACGCTATTTCCTTGCAAGGAAGTGTCGCATTTACATTCATTTGAAGTGTAGAGGAGGAATACATAACACTTCGCAAATCATATTACATCTTACCATGAAACATAGAAATGAGATGCGATATCGCGTTTTAAGAAGCATCAGATATCTATTGCTACGATACGTAGACACCTGCAAACGCTATTTCTTTGGAAGGAAGTGTCGCATTTACATTCATTTGAAGTGTAGACGAGGAATACATAACACTTCGCAAATCATATTATATCTTACCATGAAACATAGAAATGAGATGCGATATCGCGTTTTAGGAAGCATTACAACACTATTACTACGATAGGTAGATATTTGCAAACGCTATTTCCTTGCAAGGAAGTGTCGCATTTACATTCATTTGAAGTGTAGAGGAGGAATACCTAACACTTCGCAAATCATATTACATCTTACCATGAAACATAGAAATGAGATGCGATATCGCGTTTTAAGAAGCATTAGAACTCTCTATTGCTAGAGCTCTATTGCTCTCTATTGCTGCAAACGCTATTTCTTTGCAAGGAAGTGTCGCATTTACATTCATTTGAAGTGTAGACGAGGAATACATAGCACTTCGCAAATCATATTATATCTTACCATGAAACATAGAAATGAGATGCGATATCGCGTTTTAAGAAGCATTAGAACTCTATTGCTACGATAGGTAGACATCTGCAAACGCTATTTCCTTGCAAGGAAGTGCCGCATTTACATTCATATGAAGTGTAGACGAGGAATACATAACACTTCGCAAATCATATTACATCTTACCATGAAACATAGAAATGAGATGCGATATCGCGTTTTAAGAAGCATTAGAAATCTATTGCTACGATACGTAGAAATCTGCAAACGCTATTTCCTTGCAAGGAAGTGTCGAATTTACATTCATTTGAAGTGTAGACGCGGAATACATAACACTTCGCAAATCATATTATATCTTACCATGAAACATAGAAATGAGATGCGATATCGCGTTTTAAGAAGCATTAGAACCCTATCGCTACGATACCTAGACATCTGCAGACGCTATTTCCTAGCAAGGAAGTGTCGCATTTACATTCATTTGAAGTGTAGACGAGGAATACACAACACTTCGCGAATCATATTATATCTTACCATGAAACATAGAAATGAGATGCGATATCGCGTTTTAAGAATCATAAGAACTCTATTGCTACGATACGTAGAAATCTGCAAACGCTATTTCCTTGCAAGGAAGTGTCGCATTTACATTCATTTGAAGTGTAGACGAGGAATACATAACACTTCGCAAATCATATTATATCTTACCATGATAGATAGAAATGAGATGCGATATCGCGTTTTAAGAACCATATGAAATCTATCGCTACGATACGTAGACATCTGCAATCGCTATAACCTTGCAAGGAAGTGTCGCATTTACATTCATTAGAAGTGAAGACGAGGACTACATGACACTTCGCAAATCATATTATATCTTACCATGAAACATAGAAATGAGATGCGATATCGCGTTTTAAGAAGCATTAGAACACTAGTGCTACGATAGGTAGACATTTGCAAACGCTATTTCCTTGCAAGGAAGTGTCGCATTTACATTCATTTGAAGTGTAGAGGAGGAATACAAAACACTTCGCAAATCATATTATATCTTACCATGATACATAGAAATGAGATGCGATATCGCGATTTAAGAAGCACTAGAACTCTATCGCTACGATACCTAGACACCTGCAGACGCTATTTCCTAGCAAGGAAGCGTCGCATTTACATTCATTTGATGTGTAGACGAGGAATACATAACACTTCGCAAATCATATTATATCTTACCATGAAACATAGAAATGAGATGCGATATCGCGTTTTAAGAAGCATTAGAAATCTATTGCTACGATACGTAGACAACTGCAAACGCCACTTCTTTGCAAGGAAGTGTCGCATTTACATTCATTTGAACTGTAGACGAGGAATACATAACACTTCGAAAATCATATTACATCTTACCATGAAACATAGAAATGAGATGCGATATCGCGTTTTAAGAAGCATTAGAACACTATTGCTACGATAGGTAGACATTTGCAAACGCTATTTCCTTGCAAGGAAGTGCCGCATTTACATTCATATGAAGTGTAGACGAGGAATACATAACACTTCGAAAATCATATTACATCTTACCATGAAACATAGAAATGAGATGCGATATCGCGTTTTAAGAAGCATTAGAAATCTATTGCTACGATACGTAGACATCTGCAAACGCTATTTCCTTGCTAGGAAGTGTCGCATTTACATTCATTTAAAGTGTAGACGAGGAATACATGACACTTCGGAAATCATATTATATCTTACCATGAAACATAGAAATGAGATGCGATATCGCGTTTTAAGAAGCATTGGAACACTATTGCTACGATAGGTAGACATCTGCAAACGCTATTTCCTTGCAAGGAAGTGTCGCATTTACATTCATTTGAAGTGTAGACGAGGAATACATAACACTTCGCAAATCATATTATATCTTACCATGATACATAGAAATGAGATGCGATATCGCGTTCTAAGTAGCATTAGAACTCTATCGCTACGATACCTAGACATCTGCAGACGCTATTTCCTTGCAAGGAAGTGTCGCATTTACATTCATTTGAAGTGTAGACGAGGAATTCACAACACTTCGCAAATCATATTACATCTTACCATGAAACATAGAAAAGGGATGCGATATCGCGTTTTAAGAAGCACTAGAACTCTATTGCTATGAAACCTAGACATCTGCAGACGCTATTTCCTAGCAAGGAAGTGTCGCATTTACATTCATTTGAAGTGTAGACGAGGAATACATGACACTTCGCAAATCATATTATATCTTACCATGAAACATAGAAATGAGATGCGATATCGCGTTTTAAGAAGCATTAGAAATCTATTGCTGCGATACGTAGACCTCTGCAAACGCTATTTCCTAGCGGGGAAGTGTCGCATTCACATTCCTTTGAAGTGTAGACGAGGAATACATGACACTTCGCAAATCATATTATATCTTACCATGAAACATAGAAATGAGATGCGATATCGCGTTTTAGGAAGCATTACAACACTATTGCTACGATAGGTAGATATTTGCAAACGCTATTTCCTTGCAAGGAAGTGTCGCATTTACATTCATTTGAAGTGTAGAGGAGGAATACATAACACTTCGCAAATCATATTACATCTTACCATGAAACATAGAAATGAGATGCGATATCGCGTTTTAAGAAGCATTAGAACTCTCTATTGCTAGAGCTCTATTGCTCTCTATTGCTGCAAACGCTATTTCTTTGCAAGGAAGTGTCGCATTTACATTCATTTGAAGTGTAGACGAGGAATACATAGCACTTCGCAAATCATATTATATCTTACCATGAAACATAGAAATGAGATGCGATATCGCGTTTTAAGAAGCATTAGAACTCTATTGCTACGATAGGTAGACATCTGCAAACGCTATTTCCTTGCAAGGAAGTGCCGCATTTACATTCATATGAAGTGTAGACGAGGAATACATAACACTTCGCAAATCATATTATATCTTACCATGAATCATAGAAATGAGATGCGATATCGCGTTTTAAGAAGCACTAGAACTCTATTGCTACGATAGGTAGACATCTGCAAACGCTATTTCCTTGCAAGGAAGTGTCGCATTTACATTCATTTGAAGTGTAGACGAGGAATACATAACACTTCGCAAATCATATTATATCTTACCATGATACATAGAAATGTGATGCGATATCGCGTTCTAAGTAGCATTAGAACTCTATCGCTACGATACCTAGACATCTGCAGACGCTATTTCCTTGCAAGGAAGTGTCGCATTTACATTCATTTGAAGTGTAGACGAGGAATACACAACACTTCGCAAATCATATTATATCTTACCATGAAACATAGAAATGAGATGCGATATCGCGTTTTAAGAATCATAAGAACTCTATTGCTACGATACGTAGAAATCTGCAAACGCTATTTCCTTGCAAGGAAGTGTCGCATTTACATTCATTTGAAGTGTAGACGAGGAATACATAACACTTCGCAAATCATATTACATCTTACCATGAAACATAGAAAAGGGATGCGATATCGCGTTTTAAGAAGCACTAGAACTCTATTGCTATGATACCTAGACATCTGCAGACGCTATTTCCTAGCAAGGAAGTGTCGCATTTACATTCATTTGAAGTGTAGACGAGGAATACATGACACTTCGCAAATCATATTATATCTTACCATGAAACATAGAAATGAGATGCGATATCGCGTTTTAAGAAGCATTAGAAATCTATTGCTGCGATACGTAGACCTCTGCAAACGCTATTTCCTAGCGGGGAAGTGTCGCATTCACATTCCTTTGAAGTGTAGACGAGGAATACATGACACTTCGCAAATCATATTATATCTTACCATGAAACATAGAAATGAGATGCGATATCGCGTTTTAGGAAGCATTACAACACTATTACTACGATAGGTAGATATTTGCAAACGCTATTTCCTTGCAAGGAAGTGTCGCATTTACATTCATTTGAAGTGTAGAGGAGGAATACATAACACTTCGCAAATCATATTACATCTTACCATGAAACATAGAAATGAGATGCGATATCGCGTTTTAAGAAGCATTAGAAATCTATTGCTACGATACGTAGAAATCTGCAAACGCTATTTCCTTGCAAGGAAGTGTCGAATTTACATTCATTTGAAGTGTAGACGCGGAATACATAACACTTCGCAAATCATATTATATCTTACCATGAAACATAGAAATGAGATGCGATATCGCGTTTTAAGAAGCATTAGAACCCTATCGCTACGATACCTAGACATCTGCAGACGCTATTTCCTAGCAAGGAAGTGTCGCATTTACATTCATTTGAAGTGTAGACGAGGAATACACAACACTTCGCGAATCATATTATATCTTACCATGAAACATAGAAATGAGATGCGATATCGCGTTTTAAGAATCATAAGAACTCTATTGCTACGATACGTAGAAATCTGCAAACGCTATTTCCTTGCAAGGAAGTGTCGCATTTACATTCATTTGAAGTGTAGACGAGGAATACATAACACTTCGCAAATCATATTATATCTTACCATGATAGATAGAAATGAGATGCGATATCGCGTTTTAAGAATCATAAGAACTCTATTGCTACGATACGTAGACAACTGCAAACGCTATTTCCTTGCAAGGAAGTGTCGCATTTACATTCATTTGAATCGTATACGAGGAATGCATAACACTTCGCAAATCATATTATATCTTACCATGAATCATAGAAATGAGATGCGATATCGCGTTTTAAGAAGCACTAGAGCTCTATCGCTACGATACCTAGACATCTGCAAACGCTATTTCTTTGCAAGGAAGTGTCGCATTTACATTCATTTGAAGTGTAGACGAGGAATACATAACACTTCGCAAATCATATTATATCTTACCATGAAACATAGAAATGAGATGCGATATCGCGTTTTAAGAAGCATTAGAACTCTATTGCTACGATAGGTAGACATCTGCAAACGCTATTTCCTTGCAAGGAAGTGCCGCATTTACATTCATTTGAAGTGTAGACGAGGAATAGGTAACACTTCGCAAATCATATTATATCTTACCATGAAACATAGAAATGAGATGCGATATCGCGTTTTAAGAATCATAAGAACTCTATTGCTACGATACGTAGACAACTGCAAACGCTATTTCCTTGCAGGGAAGTGTCGCATTTACATTCATTTGAACTGTAGACGAGGAATACATAACACTTCGAAAATCATATTACATCTTACCATGAAACATAGAAATGAGATGCGATATCGCGTTTTAAGAAGCATTAGAACACTATTGCTACGATAGGTAGACATTTGCAAACGCTATTTCCTTGCAAGGAAGTGCCGCATTTACATTCATATGAAGTGTAGACGAGGAATACATAACACTTCGAAAATCATATTACATCTTACCATGAAACATAGAAATGAGATGCGATATCGCGTTTTAAGAAGCATTAGAAATCTATTGCTACGATACGTAGACATCTGCAAACGCTATTTCCTTGCTAGGAAGTGTCGCATTTACATTCATTTAAAGTGTAGACGAGGAATACATGACACTTCGGAAATCATATTATATCTTACCATGAAACATAGAAATGAGATGCGATATCGCGTTTTAAGAAGCATTGGAACACTATTGCTACGATAGGTAGACATCTGCAAACGCTATTTCCTTGCAAGGAAGTGTCGCATTTACATTCATTTGAAGTGTAGACGAGGAATACATAACACTTCGCAAATCATATTATATCTTACCATGATACATAGAAATGAGATGCGATATCGCGTTCTAAGTAGCATTAGAACTCTATCGCTACGATACCTAGACATCTGCAGACGCTATTTCCTTGCAAGGAAGTGTCGCATTTACATTCATTTGAAGTGTAGACGAGGAATTCACAACACTTCGCAAATCATATTACATCTTACCATGAAACATAGAAAAGGGATGCGATATCGCGTTTTAAGAAGCACTAGAACTCTATTGCTATGAAACCTAGACATCTGCAGACGCTATTTCCTAGCAAGGAAGTGTCGCATTTACATTCATTTGAAGTGTAGACGAGGAATACATGACACTTCGCAAATCATATTATATCTTACCATGAAACATAGAAATGAGATGCGATATCGCGTTTTAAGAAGCATTAGAAATCTATTGCTGCGATACGTAGACCTCTGCAAACGCTATTTCCTAGCGGGGAAGTGTCGCATTCACATTCCTTTGAAGTGTAGACGAGGAATACATGACACTTCGCAAATCATATTATATCTTACCATGAAACATAGAAATGAGATGCGATATCGCGTTTTAGGAAGCATTACAACACTATTGCTACGATAGGTAGATATTTGCAAACGCTATTTCCTTGCAAGGAAGTGTCGCATTTACATTCATTTGAAGTGTAGAGGAGGAATACATAACACTTCGCAAATCATATTACATCTTACCATGAAACATAGAAATGAGATGCGATATCGCGTTTTAAGAAGCATTAGAACTCTCTATTGCTAGAGCTCTATTGCTCTCTATTGCTGCAAACGCTATTTCTTTGCAAGGAAGTGTCGCATTTACATTCATTTGAAGTGTAGACGAGGAATACATAGCACTTCGCAAATCATATTATATCTTACCATGAATCATAGAAATGAGATGCGATATCGCGTTTTAAGAAGCACTAGAACTCTATTGCTACGATAGGTAGACATCTGCAAACGCTATTTCCTTGCAAGGAAGTGTCGCATTTACATTCATTTGAAGTGTAGACGAGGAATACATAACACTTCGCAAATCATATTATATCTTACCATGATACATAGAAATGTGATGCGATATCGCGTTCTAAGTAGCATTAGAACTCTATCGCTACGATACCTAGACATCTGCAGACGCTATTTCCTTGCAAGGAAGTGTCGCATTTACATTCATTTGAAGTGTAGACGAGGAATACACAACACTTCGCAAATCATATTATATCTTACCATGAAACATAGAAATGAGATGCGATATCGCGTTTTAAGAATCATAAGAACTCTATTGCTACGATACGTAGAAATCTGCAAACGCTATTTCCTTGCAAGGAAGTGTCGCATTTACATTCATTTGAAGTGTAGACGAGGAATACATAACACTTCGCAAATCATATTACATCTTACCATGAAACATAGAAAAGGGATGCGATATCGCGTTTTAAGAAGCACTAGAACTCTATTGCTATGATACCTAGACATCTGCAGACGCTATTTCCTAGCAAGGAAGTGTCGCATTTACATTCATTTGAAGTGTAGACGAGGAATACATGACACTTCGCAAATCATATTATATCTTACCATGAAACATAGAAATGAGATGCGATATCGCGTTTTAAGAAGCATTAGAAATCTATTGCTGCGATACGTAGACCTCTGCAAACGCTATTTCCTAGCGGGGAAGTGTCGCATTCACATTCCTTTGAAGTGTAGACGAGGAATACATGACACTTCGCAAATCATATTATATCTTACCATGAAACATAGAAATGAGATGCGATATCGCGTTTTAGGAAGCATTACAACACTATTTCTACGATAGGTAGATATTTGCAAACGCTATTTCCTTGCAAGGAAGTGTCGCATTTACATTCATTTGAAGTGTAGAGGAGGAATACATAACACTTCGCAAATCATATTACATCTTACCATGAAACATAGAAATGAGATGCGATATCGCGTTTTAAGAAGCATCAGATATCTATTGCTACGATACGTAGACACCTGCAAACGCTATTTCTTTGGAAGGAAGTGTCGCATTTACATTCATTTGAAGTGTAGACGAGGAATACATAACACTTCGCAAATCATATTATATCTTACCATGAAACATAGAAATGAGATGCGATATCGCGTTTTAGGAAGCATTACAACACTATTACTACGATAGGTAGATATTTGCAAACGCTATTTCCTTGCAAGGAAGTGTCGCATTTACATTCATTTGAAGTGTAGAGGAGGAATACATAACACTTCGCAAATCATATTACATCTTACCATGAAACATAGAAATGAGATGCGATATCGCGTTTTAAGAAGCATTAGAACTCTCTATTGCTAGAGCTCTATTGCTCTCTATTGCTGCAAACGCTATTTCTTTGCAAGGAAGTGTCGCATTTACATTCATTTGAAGTGTAGACGAGGAATACATAGCACTTCGCAAATCATATTATATCTTACCATGAAACATAGAAATGAGATGCGATATCGCGTTTTAAGAAGCATTAGAACTCTATTGCTACGATAGGTAGACATCTGCAAACGCTATTTCCTTGCAAGGAAGTGCCGCATTTACATTCATATGAAGTGTAGACGAGGAATACATAACACTTCGCAAATCATATTACATCTTACCATGAAACATAGAAATGAGATGCGATATCGCGTTTTAAGAAGCATTAGAAATCTATTGCTACGATACGTAGAAATCTGCAAACGCTATTTCCTTGCAAGGAAGTGTCGAATTTACATTCATTTGAAGTGTAGACGCGGAATACATAACACTTCGCAAATCATATTATATCTTACCATGAAACATAGAAATGAGATGCGATATCGCGTTTTAAGAAGCATTAGAACCCTATCGCTACGATACCTAGACATCTGCAGACGCTATTTCCTAGCAAGGAAGTGTCGCATTTACATTCATTTGAAGTGTAGACGAGGAATACACAACACTTCGCGAATCATATTATATCTTACCATGAAACATAGAAATGAGATGCGATATCGCGTTTTAAGAATCATAAGAACTCTATTGCTACGATACGTAGAAATCTGCAAACGCTATTTCCTTGCAAGGAAGTGTCGCATTTACATTCATTTGAAGTGTAGACGAGGAATACATAACACTTCGCAAATCATATTATATCTTACCATGATAGATAGAAATGAGATGCGATATCGCGTTTTAAGAACCATATGAAATCTATCGCTACGATACGTAGACATCTGCAATCGCTATAACCTTGCAAGGAAGTGTCGCATTTACATTCATTAGAAGTGAAGACGAGGACTACATGACACTTCGCAAATCATATTATATCTTACCATGAAACATAGAAATGAGATGCGATATCGCGTTTTAAGAAGCATTAGAACACTAGTGCTACGATAGGTAGACATTTGCAAACGCTATTTCCTTGCAAGGAAGTGTCGCATTTACATTCATTTGAAGTGTAGAGGAGGAATACAAAACACTTCGCAAATCATATTATATCTTACCATGATACATAGAAATGAGATGCGATATCGCGATTTAAGAAGCACTAGAACTCTATCGCTACGATACCTAGACACCTGCAGACGCTATTTCCTAGCAAGGAAGCGTCGCATTTACATTCATTTGATGTGTAGACGAGGAATACATAACACTTCGCAAATCATATTATATCTTACCATGAAACATAGAAATGAGATGCGATATCGCGTTTTAAGAAGCATTAGAAATCTATTGCTACGATACGTAGACAACTGCAAACGCCACTTCTTTGCAAGGAAGTGTCGCATTTACATTCATTTGAACTGTAGACGAGGAATACATAACACTTCGAAAATCATATTACATCTTACCATGAAACATAGAAATGAGATGCGATATCGCGTTTTAAGAAGCATTAGAACACTATTGCTACGATAGGTAGACATTTGCAAACGCTATTTCCTTGCAAGGAAGTGCCGCATTTACATTCATATGAAGTGTAGACGAGGAATACATAACACTTCGAAAATCATATTACATCTTACCATGAAACATAGAAATGAGATGCGATATCGCGTTTTAAGAAGCATTAGAAATCTATTGCTACGATACGTAGACATCTGCAAACGCTATTTCCTTGCTAGGAAGTGTCGCATTTACATTCATTTAAAGTGTAGACGAGGAATACATGACACTTCGGAAATCATATTATATCTTACCATGAAACATAGAAATGAGATGCGATATCGCGTTTTAAGAAGCATTGGAACACTATTGCTACGATAGGTAGACATTTGCAAACGCTATTTCCTTGCAAGGAAGTGTCGCATTTACATTCATTTGAAGTGTAGAGGAGGAATACATAACACTTCGCAAATCATATTACATCTTACCATGAAACATAGAAATGAGATGCGATATCGCGTTTTAAGAAGCATTAGAACTCTATTGCTACGATACCTAGACATCTGCAGACGCTATTTCCTAGCAAGGAAGTTTCGCATTTACATTCATTTGAAGTGTAGAGGAGGAATACAAAACACTTCGCAAATCATATTATATCTTACCATGATACATAGAAATGAGATGCGATATCGCGTTTTAAGAAGCATTAGAACTCTATCGCTACGATACCTAGACATCTGCAGACGCTATTTCCTAACAAGGAAGTGTCGCATTTACATTCATTTGAAGTGTAGACGAGGAATACATAACACTTCGCAAATCATATTATATCTTACCATGATACATAGAAATGTGATGCGATATCGCGTTCTAAGTAGCATTAGAACTCTATCGCTACGATACCTAGACATCTGCAGACGCTATTTCCTTGCAAGGAAGTGTCGCATTTACATTCATTTGAAGTGTAGACGAGGAGTACACAACACTTCGCAAATCATATTATATCTTACCATGAAACATAGAAATGAGATGCGATATCGCGTTTTAAGAATCATAAGAACTCTATTGCTACGATACGTAGAAATCTGCAAACGCTATTTCCTTGAAAGGAAGTGTCGCATTTACATTCATTTGAAGTGTAGCCGAGGAATACATAACACTTCGCAAATCATATTACATCTTACCATGAAACATAGAAAAGGGATGCGATATCGCGTTTTAAGAAGCACTAGAACTCTATTGCTATGATACCTAGACATCTGCAGACGCTATTTCCTAGCAAGGAAGTGTCGCATTTACATTCATTTGAAGTGTAGACGAGGAATACATGACACTCCGCAAATCATATTATATCTTACCATGAAACATAGAAATGAGATGCGATATCGCGTTTTAAGAAGCATTAGAAATCTATTGCTGCGATACGTAGACCTCTGCAAACGCTATTTCCTAGCGGGGAAGTGTCGCATTCACATTCCTTTGAAGTGTAGACGAGGAATACATGACACTTCGCAAATCATATTATATCTTACCATGAAACATAGAAATGAGATGCGATATCGCGTTTTAGGAAGCATTACAACACTATTACTACGATAGGTAGATATTTGCAAACGCTATTTCCTTGCAAGGAAGTGTCGCATTTACATTCATTTGAAGTGTAGAGGAGGAATACATAACACTTCGCAAATCATATTACATCTTACCATGAAACATAGAAATGAGATGCGATATCGCGTTTTAAGAAGCATCAGATATCTATTGCTACGATACGTAGACACCTGCTAACGCTATTTCTTTGGAAGGAAGTGTCGCATTTACATTCATTTGAAGTGTAGACGAGGAATACATAACACTTCGCAAATCATATTATATCTTACCATGAAACATAGAAATGAGATGCGATATCGCGTTTTAGGAAGCATTACAACACTATTACTACGATAGGTAGATATTTGCAAACGCTATTTCCTTGCAAGGAAGTGTCGCATTTACATTCATTTGAAGTGTAGAGGAGGAATACCTAACACTTCGCAAATCATATTACATCTTACCATGAAACATAGAAATGAGATGCGATATCGCGTTTTAAGAAGCATTAGAACTCTCTATTGCTAGAGCTCTATTGCTCTCTATTGCTGCAAACGCTATTTCTTTGCAAGGAAGTGTCGCATTTACATTCATTTGAAGTGTAGACGAGGAATACATAGCACTTCGCAAATCATATTATATCTTACCATGAAACATAGAAATGAGATGCGATATCGCGTTTTAAGAAGCATTAGAACTCTATTGCTACGATAGGTAGACATCTGCAAACGCTATTTCCTTGCAAGGAAGTGCCGCATTTACATTCATATGAAGTGTAGACGAGGAATACATAACACTTCGCAAATCATATTACATCTTACCATGAAACATAGAAATGAGATGCGATATCGCGTTTTAAGAAGCATTAGAAATCTATTGCTACGATACGTAGAAATCTGCAAACGCTATTTCCTTGCAAGGAAGTGTCGAATTTACATTCATTTGAAGTGTAGACGCGGAATACATAACACTTCGCAAATCATATTATATCTTACCATGAAACATAGAAATGAGATGCGATATCGCGTTTTAAGAAGCATTAGAACCCTATCGCTACGATACCTAGACATCTGCAGACGCTATTTCCTAGCAAGGAAGTGTCGCATTTACATTCATTTGAAGTGTAGACGAGGAATACATAACACTTCGATAATCATATTACATCTTACCATGAAACATAGAAATGAGATGCGATATCGCGTTTTAAGAAGCATTAGAAATCTATTGCTACGATACGTAGACATCTGCAAACGCTATTTCCTTGCTAGGAAGTGTCGCATTTACATTCATTTAAAGTGTAGACGAGGAATACATGACACTTCGGAAATCATATTATATCTTACCATGAAACATAGAAATGAGATGCGATATCGCGTTTTAAGAAGCATTGGAACACTATTGCTACGATAGGTAGACATTTGCAAACGCTATTTCCTTGCAAGGAAGTGTCGCATTTACATTCATTTGAAGTGTAGA
Organism: Xylocopa sonorina; assembly: GCF_050948175.1. NCBI lineage: Eukaryota > Metazoa > Arthropoda > Insecta > Hymenoptera > Apidae > Xylocopa > Xylocopa sonorina. The sequence goes on from NW_027490158.1 coordinate 1,098,070, forward strand.
GGAGGAATACATAACACTTCGCAAATCATATTACATCTTACCATGAAACATAGAAATGAGATGCGATATCGCGTTTTAAGAAGCATTAGAACTCTATTGCTACGATACGTAGACATCTGCAGACGCTATTTCCTAGCAAGGAAGTTTCGCATTTACATTCATTTGAAGTGTAGAGGAGGAATACAAAACACTTCGCAAATCATATTATATCTTACCATGATACATAGAAATGAGATGCGATATCGCGTTTTAAGAAGCATTAGAACTCTATCGCTACGATACCTAGACATCTGCAGACGCTATTTCCTAGCAAGGAAGCGTCGCATTTACATTCATTTGATGTGTAGACGAGGAATACATAACACTTCGCAAATCATATTATATCTTACCATGAAACATAGAAATGAGATGCGATATCGCGTTTTAAGAAGCATTAGAAATCTATTGCTACGATACGTAGACAACTGCAAACGCCACTTCTTTGCAAGGAAGTGTCGCATTTACATTCATTTGAACTGTAGACGAGGAATACATAACACTTCGAAAATCATATTACATCTTACCATGAAACATAGAAATGAGATGCGATATCGCGTTTTAAGAAGCATTAGAACACTATTGCTACGATAGGTAGACATTTGCAAACGCTATTTCCTTGCAAGGAAGTGCCGCATTTACATTCATATGAAGTGTAGACGAGGAATACATAACACTTCGATAATCATATTACATCTTACCATGAAACATAGAAATGAGATGCGATATCGCGTTTTAAGAAGCATTAGAAATCTATTGCTACGATACGTAGACATCTGCAAACGCTATTTCCTTGCTAGGAAGTGTCGCATTTACATTCATTTAAAGTGTAGACGAGGAATACATGACACTTCGGAAATCATATTATATCTTACCATGAAACATAGAAATGAGATGCGATATCGCGTTTTAAGAAGCATTGGAACACTATTGCTACGATAGGTAGACATTTGCAAACGCTATTTCCTTGCAAGGAAGTGTCGCATTTACATTCATTTGAAGTGTAGAGGAGGAATACATAACACTTCGCAAATCATATTACATCTTACCATGAAACATAGAAATGAGATGCGATATCGCGTTTTAAGAAGCATTAGAACTCTATTGCTACGATACGTAGACATCTGCAGACGCTATTTCCTAGCAAGGAAGTTTCGCATTTACATTCATTTGAAGTGTAGAGGAGGAATACAAAACACTTCGCAAATCATATTATATCTTACCATGATACATAGAAATGAGATGCGATATCGCGTTTTAAGAAGCATTAGAACTCTATCGCTACGATACCTAGACATCTGCAGACGCTATTTCCTAACAAGGAAGCGTCGCATTTACATTCATTTGAAGTGTAGACGAGGAATACATAACACTTCGCAAATCATATTATATCTTACCATGATACATAGAAATGTGATGCGATATCGCGTTCTAAGTAGCATTAGAACTCTATCGCTACGATACCTAGACATCTGCAGACGCTATTTCCTTGCAAGGAAGTGTCGCATTTACATTCATTTGAAGTGTAGACGAGGAATACACAACACTTCGCAAATCATATTATATCTTACCATGAAACATAGAAATGAGATGCGATATCGCGTTTTAAGAATCATAAGAACTCTATTGCTACGATACGTAGAAATCTGCAAACGCTATTTCCTTGCAAGGAAGTGTCGCATTTACATTCATTTGAAGTGTAGACGAGGAATACATAACACTTCGCAAATCATATTACATCTTATCATGAAACATAGAAAAGGGATGCGATATCGCGTTTTAAGAAGCACTAGAACTCTATTGCTATGATACCTAGACATCTGCAGACGCTATTTCCTAGCAAGGAAGTGTCGCATTTACATTCATTTGAAGTGTAGACGAGGAATACATGACACTTCGCAAATCATATTATATCTTACCATGAAACATAGAAATGAGATGCGATATCGCGTTTTAAGAAGCATTAGAAATCTATTGCTGCGATACGTAGACCTCTGCAAACGCTATTTCCTAGCGGGGAAGTGTCGCATTCACATTCCTTTGAAGTGTAGACGAGGAATACATGACACTTCGCAAATCATATTATATCTTACCATGAAACATAGAAATGAGATGCGATATCGCGTTTTAGGAAGCATTACAACACTATTACTACGATAGGTAGATATTTGCAAACGCTATTTCCTTGCAAGGAAGTGTCGCATTTACATTCATTTGAAGTGTAGAGGAGGAATACATAACACTTCGCAAATCATATTACATCTTACCATGAAACATAGAAATGAGATGCGATATCGCGTTTTAAGAAGCATCAGATATCTATTGCTACGATACGTAGACACCTGCAAACGCTATTTCTTTGGAAGGAAGTGTCGCACTTACATTCATTTGAAGTGTAGACGAGGAATACATAACACTTCGCAAATCATATTATATCTTACCATGAAACATAGAAATGAGATGCGATATCGCGTTTTAGGAAGCATTACAACACTATTACTACGATAGGTAGATATTTGCAAACGCTATTTCCTTGCAAGGAAGTGTCGCATTTACATTCATTTGAAGTGTAGAGGAGGAATACATAACACTTCGCAAATCATATTACATCTTACCATGAAACATAGAAATGAGATGCGATATCGCGTTTTAAGAAGCATTAGAACTCTCTATTGCTAGAGCTCTATTGCTCTCTATTGCTGCAAACGCTATTTCTTTGCAAGGAAGTGTCGCATTTACATTCATTTGAAGTGTAGACGAGGAATACATAGCACTTCGCAAATCATATTATATCTTACCATGAAACATAGAAATGAGATGCGATATCGCGTTTTAAGAAGCATTAGAACTCTATTGCTACGATAGGTAGACATCTGCAAACGCTATTTCCTTGCAAGGAAGTGCCGCATTTACATTCATATGAAGTGTAGACGAGGAATACATAACACTTCGCAAATCATATTACATCTTACCATGAAACATAGAAATGAGATGCGATATCGCGTTTTAAGAAGCATTAGAAATCTATTGCTACGATACGTAGAAATCTGCAAACGCTATTTCCTTGCAAGGAAGTGTCGAATTTACATTCATTTGAAGTGTAGACGCGGAATACATAACACTTCGCTAATCATATTATATCTTACCATGAAACATAGAAATGAGATGCGATATCGCGTTTTAAGAAGCATTAGAACCCTATCGCTACGATACCTAGACATCTGCAGACGCTATTTCCTAGCAAGGAAGTGTCGCATTTACATTCATTTGAAGTGTAGACGAGGAATACACAACACTTCGCGAATCATATTATATCTTACCATGAAACATAGAAATGAGAAGCGATATCGCGTTTTAAGAATCATAAGAACTCTATTGCTACGATACGTAGAAATCTGCAAACGCTATTTCCTTGCAAGGAAGTGTCGCATTTACATTCATTTGAAGTGTAGACGAGGAATACATAACACTTCGCAAATCATATTATATCTTACCATGATAGATAGAAATGAGATGCGATATCGCGTTTTAAGAACCATATGAAATCTATCGCTACGATACGTAGACATCTGCAATCGCTATAACCTTGCAAGGAAGTGTCGCATTTACATTCATTAGAAGTGAAGACGAGGACTACATGACACTTCGCAAATCATATTATATCTTACCATGAAACATAGAAATGAGATGCGATATCGCGTTTTAAGAAGCATTAGAACACTAGTGCTACGATAGGTAGACATTTGCAAACGCTATTTCCTTGCAAGGAAGTGTCGCATTTACATTCATTTGAAGTGTAGAGGAGGAATACAAAACACTTCGCAAATCATATTATATCTTACCATGATACATAGAAATGAGATGCGATATCGCGATTTAAGAAGCACTAGAACTCTATCGCTACGATACCTAGACACCTGCAGACGCTATTTCCTAGCAAGGAAGCGTCGCATTTACATTCATTTGATGTGTAGACGAGGAATACATAACACTTCGCAAATCATATTATATCTTACCATGAAACATGGAAATGAGATGCGATATCGCGTTTGAAGGAGCATTAAATATCTATTGCTACGATACGTAGACATCTGCAATCGCTATTTCCTAGCGAAGAAGTGTCGCATTCACATTCCTTTGAAGTGTAGACGAGGAATACATAACACTTCGCAAATCATATTATATCTTACCATGAAACATAGAAATGAGGTGCGATATCGCGTTTTAAGAATCATACGAACTCTATTGCTACGATATGTAGACATCTGCAGACGCTATTTCCTAGCAAGGAAGTGTCGCATTTACATTCATTTGAAGTGTAGACGAGGAATACATGACACTTCGCAAATCATATTATTGTAACGTCAGGCGTACCACCTTCCACCCCCAGGAGGCCGTCTCCACCCACGTCATCTCCAGAGGAGCAATACGACAACTACTTCCTGGACTCACCCGCAATTACGCACCCATATTCCCTGTTCGCGTACATGCGGTCTTAGGTATAAGCACACGACACGTTCATGTACATACACACACCACAAACACATAGAATTAAGGAAATGTACATAATATAAGTGCGCTAGAATTAAGACACGTTCACGCTCGAGCGCGCGGCCGACGCGCGCGGCTCACCGCGTAACGCGGTCGTCCCCACCACGAGCGGCCTCCCCGCTCTTCCGCCACGCGCCGTCCCCACTCCGGGGCCCAGCGACTCGCGCGCCTCGCGACCCGAGGAGGTCGCGGACGCGCTGATCCGAAGTCAGTTCCTATCTCGCCTCCGAATCGAGCACTTGGCTCCCAAGCAACGAGCTCTCAGCTCTAATGCTTCTCTTTTTATCGCATCTCCCTTAGCGGAGTCCTTAACGTAAACTTAGTTCTATTTCAATCTCTTATTGTAACCTTATTCAATATCTTAGAATTAGTCGAAGTGTATTAGGGTAGTGAAATTATAGAATATACATTAGCTTTTACCAGATCCAACGCCTCTTTATTCAATATTCAATCATAATTCCTAATTCTAATTCGCTGGTACGCTCGCGAATATCTTACTAGTTCCGAATTCGTCTGCGATAGTCTTGAAGCTGGACGGTTAGAGCGAACCAACGCTTAGCTGCTCTTACTTCACTGCTACCGTAACCGAGTATCTTGCGCCCACGCGGATCCCTGCAAGCTAGAGCGAACCAACGCTTAGCCGAGCAGTACCCTGTCAAAGCGCAAATACTCTCGATGAACTCCGAGCCTCCGAGAAAGCGTACACGACGCGCGGGACGAAAAGAATATATTCGACATCTTATTCGCGAATACGTGGGAGGTACACCCGAGTACCCGTATCCGGATCACCATCGAGCAGCTTCCGTTCCCGTCAAGGAGGTTTTCGCCGCCGTACGTCCCGTACGAGCCCAGGACCGTCCAATTTCAGCGACGATACGCACCAGCCAGGATCAACCTGCGTGGCGCCTTGTTCCAATAACCGTTCCGCCGTTCCAGCCGTACGCCGCTGCGATCCCGGTCTCCGACCCACGACGTCCACGATACCTGGAACGGGAAAGCAAATAGAAATTCTATGCATCGAAAAGGTAAGTGCTGCATGTTTTATTCGGTAAATCGCGTCCTAACCGCCAACGAACCCAGCTCCGCGCAATTCGCGTTGATTTCGGGAACCGGCTTAGACTCGTTTAACGTATCGAGTGCATCGGCACTCCGGGACGTGACATTTTTGGTGACAGCGGTGGGATAGCCACGCGTTTTCTTCCGGAAATTCTGCCGTAAGGGATCGCGAAAAAGCCATGGCAACCAGGACGCCACCGACAAAGACACGCCAACAGGCACAAAAAGCAGCCGCGATGCAAGAAGCCGACCGCGACAAACGCATAAACAGAACGCTCGATTTTCAAGATACCGCTAGCGATCAAATTCCGGACAACGCGCGACCGAGCGGTTCCGCGAAAGCAAGTGATAACGCGGATCCCAATACCGTTGCGCTATTACAACAAATTGAAATTCTACGCCGCGAAATAGAGACGATTCGCCGAACGCCAGACTTAACACGCGAAAACACGGTGCCGCTAGATTTTCCGCACTTAGATCCGACTCCGACACAAAGCTCAGGTACTTTTCCTTACGCGCACTATTCACAGCACGACGAGCTTTCCCTTAAACAGGCACTCGAAGCCATACCTGCATTCGACGGGCAGAATATCCCGGTTTTGCAATTCACTCGGGCATGCAAAAGAGCTTACGAGTTAATCCCTAACGGCTGCGAACGCACTTTTACACGTTTGCTTAAAGGCAAACTCAAAGGACGCGCTTATGCCGCTTTAGAGGACGAACCATGTACAACGATCCTTCAATTAACCGACATCCTTCGTAGTTCGTTCGCGCCCGTTAAATCCGCCGAACATTATAAGGGCGAACTCACAAATATATATATGCGCGCCGGTGAACATATTCTCGACTACATTGGCCGCGTTAAAGACCTACGAAACGCCATAATAGATTGCGACCGCCTCACTCAGCGAGACCCTCAAGAGTCTCTTGAAGCGGTAAACAAACTAACATCGCAGTGTTTCAGAGACGGGCTTATCCCCGAAATTAGGATGCAAATGCCAACAGACTCGTTCCATACGTTACAACAAATTTTCACCCGAGCACGGGAATTATTTCAAATATACGAACGCGACTGTAATCGGTTAGGGAAAACACGGTCACGAGCAGATTCACGCGAAAAACGTACGGAAATAGTTTGTAACAAATGCAACAATTATGGCCATTACGCGACTGAATGCCGCTTTAAAGCGAATCCGCCGTACCTTTCGCAAGAACGTCGGGACGCTTACCTGCGACCCAGGGACGCGCCCCCTCCCGCACAGCGCGCCGCGTTCGAACAGCCGCGGCAAATTTTTTCCAGAGACGCTAGTAAATTCTGCAGATACTGCAAAAGCCCTGGGCACGATATCGACGAGTGCCGGAAGCGGCAGTATAATAATAATTTAGCTAGAAACTCGGGAAACGACCACGGCCTCCGCACCAGCCGCGAGACAGGTCGCGAGGCCGCACCAAGAGTCCGCCCTCTCGCAGCAAACGATACGAACGCCGATTCAACCGAGATGCCGCAGTAAACATCACCGGCAAAACGAGTACGCCGAACGTTATTTTGCAAACAGAACTTCTAGTCGCGCCGACGCGATTCATGATCGATACCGGGGCGGAAGTCAATATCATTAAACGTTCAGCGTTAAAATCGTCCGCGCGCATAGATACTACGGAAATAGTCGTAATAACGGGTGTTACCGACGGCAGAACCGTTACCCTAGGGACGGTAAACTTAGTTATTTTCGACCGCGTCGTCCCTTTCAACGTGGTGAGGGACGACTTTCCACTCAAAACCGCGGGAATCCTTGGCTCGGGATTTTGCGCGGACGCGGAGATTTCGTTTTTAAAGAAATATATTCGATGGAACGGTCAGACGATTCCCTTCGAGAACGAAATAAAACCAATCGACGAACCGTCGCCGCATCCGAAACCTACTCCTCCGCTATCGCTACAAAATAAACAAACTCCGAGTACGCCGCATCGAAATCCTATCTCCGGCCCGCCGCCGCCGCAGCCTCCGCGTGAAGCACAGTCTCCTTCGAAACGCGATAAGCCTGCGAAACGTAATTCAAAGATAAAGAATAAAGTCTCTTCTCCGAAGTGCGGAGATCGAATAGCAATTCCTCCGCGCTCAAATATCGGGATTAAGGTCCGCGTAATTAACTCGAACCTCCCGGAAGGAATAATTCCGCGTATAGATTTGGCGCCGGGGATATTCTTCGGAAACGCATTGGTAAGGGTAATACAGGGTAAAGCCGTCACCAGAATAATTAATTCTTCGGACCGCGCGGTGGAAATCACCTTACCCAACGTAAACCTCGAGCCAATTCAAACCATGACTCCCCTCCACGAGGAAGAGAGTCCTTTACTATTTCCAATTTTTATTAAATCTGCTATTTCCAATTCTAAATCCACTGTATCCGCCGTACCGATCGGCTCATCCCGCATAAGGGAAAATTCTAATTCTAATTCAATTTCTAATTCGACATCCTACTCGACGAACGAAGCTCCTCCTTCGCGTTACAACGTAGCTAGCGTACAACAATTATCCTACGCGCAAGCAGTCGGTAACAATGTAAAGCGGGATTCGAAGCCGAAAACGCCGCTACCGCCGAAATCCGCTGAATCCTCGGAATCGCGTCTAGAACGCATACTGAAGCTCCTCCGTCTCGATCACCTCAATCCTGAGGAAAAGGACCATGTAATCCGTCTCATCTACAGCGCGCAGGATCGCTTTCATATCGAAGGCGACAAATTAGGTTATACGTCGGCCGCTACGCATAAAATTCCGACGATCGACGATCGCCCCGTAAATGTAAAGCAGTATCGCTTTCCGCCAGCCCACAAGGAGGAGATTCGGCGACAAGTCGAGAAGTTATTACAAAAGGATGTCATCTCTCCTTCAAAATCGCCATTCAATTCACCACTGTGGGTTGTACCCAAGAAACCAGATTCCTTGGGCAACAAACAGTGGCGCGTCGTGATAGACTATCGCGCGCTTAATGAGAAGTCCGTAGCCGACGCGTATCCCCTCCCTTGCATCACCGAGATCTTGGACCAGCTCGGGAGCGCAAAGTATTTTAGCACCTTCGACCTCGCGAGCGGGTTCCACCAAATTCCTATGGAACCCGCCGATATTCCGAAAACCGCATTTTCCACGCCGCACGGGCACTACGAGTTTAAAAGGATGCCTTTCGGCCTGAAAAATGCGCCCGCAACTTTCCAAAGACTCATGGACAACGTCCTGTCCGGTCTTCAAGGCAACGAAATTTTTGTTTATCTAGATGATATTGTCATATACGCCAGCTCTCTTCAGGAGCACAAAAATAAGTTCGAAAAATTAATGCAAAGGCTGAAAGAAGCTAATCTTGTTTTGCAACCGGACAAATGCGAGTTCCTGAGGAGAGAGGTTAGTTATCTAGGACATATCATCAGCGAACACGGGGTAAAACCGGACCCCAATAAGATAAGTGCCGTGAAAAATTTCCCACGACCCCGAAACGCGAAGCAAATCAAACAATTTCTCGGGCTCGCGGGGTATTATAGGAGATTTATAGCGAACTTTTCACAAATCGCCAAACCGTTGACGAATCTACTCAAAAAAGACGCGCCTTTTACGTGGCGCAACGAACAAGAAAATTCTTTTGTAAGACTTCGGGACTGCCTATGCGAGGCGCCCATATTACAATATCCAAATTTCAAGAAACCGTTTGTAATAACCACCGATGCGTCCGCCGAAGCGATCGGCGCTATTTTAAGTCAGGGTCCGATAGGCCGCGATTTGCCAATCGCGTATACGTCGCGATTACTGAACACCGCGGAAAGGAATTATTCCACTATCGAGAAGGAGTGTCTGGCGATTGTCTACGCTGTCCACTATTTTCGACCGTATATATACGGTAATCAATTTAAACTTGTTACCGATCATCGGCCGTTAGTGTGGATGAACTCGGTCAAAGACCCATCCAGTAGACTCGTGCGTTGGAGGCTCAAACTTGCAGAGTTTGACTACGAAATGGTTTACAAAAGCGGAAAGACAAACGTAAATGCAGACGCATTGTCGCGAAATCCTGTCCAAATTTTCCCGCTTTCCCATAGTCACGACTCCGAGGACGACATCTTTGACGTCTCCCCGGAACTCCGCAAAAAATACTCCACTCCAGCGCCACCTCCTACACCGGTAACATCGGGAACCGATTTACCGACGCCAGATATTCCTTCCTCTACCGACGCATCACCATCTCCGCACCCTGCTTCCGATAATCCAGAATTCTATATTCCTCTTCCAAACGAGCACGTCAGATACGAGCCGTTATTTAAATTTAGCCGCGACTCCATTTCAACAAGACGAGACAACTTGGTTGTTTTCGTCACACGGTCAGGGCACCCATACGACACGGGCGCCAAAGACCTCGAGAGAGCCGGCAAATTCATCCCACACAGAGATCTCACCCTCTCAAAAGCAAGGGTTATCAAAATCGAACAAGATCATCAAATCCAACTTCCAATTATCGATCACCCCAGCAGAACGGTCGATTTCCAAACAGCCATAGAAACCTTCCGATCCTTATACGACGTGGTGAATGAATTACAATTATCATCATTCAGCATCGCACAAACTTCCATCGATTCCATTTCCTGGTCCAGAATACAAAAAATCCTACAAGATCTATTTTACGAGACAAATACCTGTATCACAGTCTGCCAGGGCTTAATTCGAACCCCTTCGATCGAAGACAGATTGAAGATAATTAAAGAAAACCACGACTCACCCGTGGGAGGCCACAAGGGCGTCAATAAAACTTACTCCCGTATTAGGCAACAATATTTTTGGCCTAATATGAAGACACAAATTCAAGAATATATCGGCAAGTGTAAGAGTTGCCAAACTGAAAAATTAGTTAGAATCAAAACCAGGCAACCGCTTACCTTGACAGACACCCCTGGCAGGGCCTTTGATAAGATCTCTATGGATGTTATGGGTCCTCTCCCTGAAACACCTGATGGTTTTACTAATATACTGACCATTCAGGATCTCCTCACGAAATATTCCATAGCTATCCCTCTAAAAACAACTACCGCAGTCGACATTGCCGATGCATTGATCAGAGAATTCATTTGCAAGTTCGGATGCCCGAAGGGTATACTTACAGATCAGGGTTCAAATTTCATAAACAGTCTGATCAAAGCAATAGCAATTAAGTTTCGCATCAAACAGTACAAATCCACTGCATTTCATCCTCAAACGAACGGGTCTGTTGAGAGATCCCACCATGTCTTGGCCGAGTATTTGAAGCACTATATCGAGGCGAGTAACAACTGGGAAAAGTGGTTACCGTATGCAATGTTCTCGTATAATACTAGTGTACACGAGGGAACGCTGTATACACCGCACGAACTAGTGTTTGGAAGAATAGCAAGGACACCGTCAGCCACTCCTTTTCAGGATAATTCCGAAAACGAGACATATAGCGATTACCTTATCGAGCTCCACGAGAGAATTTCAAAATCACAGGAAATAGCGAAAACCAATTTAGATAACGCGAAACAAAAATCCAAATTCTATTACGATCGAAATCTTAACGTTCAAAATTTCGAGGTTGGTCAATGGGTTTATCTCTTAAAAGAACCCCATAAACATAAGTTTCAAGCACAGTATTCGGGACCATACAGAATTCTCGAAGTTTTGAACAAAAACAACGTCAAACTCAATGTAAAAGGCCGACATAAGATTGTGCATACTAATAAAATTAAGCTGTGTAAAAGAATGCATAGTATGTATAGCGCAAGAATGGGCGAAATGAAAGTGACACAATTCGAACTGAGTGATAGTGAAACCAGTGAACTTCAAACGAACGCTAATCGCGAAAGTGACTCTAGTTCCTCCAGTACGAACAATGCTCATCAACGCCGTCCAGTACTCAAACGACCTCGCCAGGACGAGCCAGGCGAGAAATTCCAACCCTCCGAGTTCCGAAGGACAGACAAGAGATCTCGGCATGGCCGAGATTCTTTTTCCAAGGGGGGTGGTGTAACGTCAGGCGTACCACCTTCCACCCCCAGGAGGCCGTCTCCACCCACGTCATCTCCAGAGGAGCAATACGACAACTACTTCCTGGACTCACCCGCAATTACGCACCCATATTCCCTGTTCGCGTACATGCGGTCTTAGGTATAAGCACACGACACGTTCATGTACATACACACACCACAAACACATAGAATTAAGGAAATGTACATAATATAAGTGCGCTAGAATTAAGACACGTTCACGCTCGAGCGCGCGGCCGACGCGCGCGGCTCACCGCGTAACGCGGTCGTCCCCACCACGAGCGGCCTCCCCGCTCTTCCGCCACGCGCCGTCCCCACTCCGGGGCCCAGCGACTCGCGCGCCTCGCGACCCGAGGAGGTCGCGGACGCGCTGATCCGAAGTCAGTTCCTATCTCGCCTCCGAATCGAGCACTTGGCTCCCAAGCAACGAGCTCTCAGCTCTAATGCTTCTCTTTTTATCGCATCTCCCTTAGCGGAGTCCTTAACGTAAACTTAGTTCTATTTCAATCTCTTATTGTAACCTTATTCAATATCTTAGAATTAGTCGAAGTGTATTAGGGTAGTGAAATTATAGAATATACATTAGCTTTTACCAGATCCAACGCCTCTTTATTCAATATTCAATCATAATTCCTAATTCTAATTCGCTGGTACGCTCGCGAATATCTTACTAGTTCCGAATTCGTCTGCGATAGTCTTGAAGCTGGACGGTTAGAGCGAACCAACGCTTAGCTGCTCTTACTTCACTGCTACCGTAACCGAGTATCTTGCGCCCACGCGGATCCCTGCAAGCTAGAGCGAACCAACGCTTAGCCGAGCAGTACCCTGTCAAAGCGCAAATACTCTCGATGAACTCCGAGCCTCCGAGAAAGCGTACACGACGCGCGGGACGAAAAGAATATATTCGACATCTTATTCGCGAATACGTGGGAGGTACACCCGAGTACCCGTATCCGGATCACCATCGAGCAGCTTCCGTTCCCGTCAAGGAGGTTTTCGCCGCCGTACGTCCCGTACGAGCCCAGGACCGTCCAATTTCAGCGACGATACGCACCAGCCAGGATCAACCTGCGTGGCGCCTTGTTCCAATACCCGTTCCGCCGTTCCAGCCGTACGCCGCTGCGATCCCGGTCTCCGACCCACGACGTCCACGATACCTGGAACGGGAAAGCAAATAGAAATTCTATGCATCGAAAAGGTAAGTGCTGCATGTTTTATTCGGTAAATCGCGTCCTAACCGCCAACGAACCCAGCTCCGCGCAATTCGCGTTGATTTCGGGAACCGGCTTAGACTCGTTTAACGTATCGAGTGCATCGGCACTCCGGGACGTGACATTATATCTTACCATGAAACATAGAAATGAGATGCGATATCGCGTTTTAAGGGGCATTAGAAATCTACTGCTACTATACGTAGACATCTGCAAACGCTATTTCCTTGCTAGGAAGTGTCGCATTTACATTCATTTGAAGTGTAGGCGAGGAATACATAACACTTCGCAAATCATATTATATCTTACCATGAAACATAGAAATGAGATGCGATATCGCGTTTGAAGGAGCATTAAAAATCTATTGCTACGATACGTAGACATCTGCAATCGCTATTTCCTAGCGAGGAAGTGTCGCATTAACATTCCTTTGAAGTGTAGACGAGGAATACATAACACTTCGCAAATCATATTATATCTTACCATGAAACATAGAAATGAGGTGCAATATCGCGTTTTAAGAATCATACGAACTCTATTGCTACGATACATAGACATCTGCGGACGCTATTTCCTAGCAAGGAAGTGTCGCATTTACATTCATTTGAAGTGTAGACGAGGAATACATAACACTTCGCAAATCATATTATGTCTTACCATGAAACATAGAAATGAGATACAATATCGGGTTTTAAGAATCATAGGAACACTATTGCTACGATACGTAGACATCTGAAAACGCTATTTCCTAGCGAGGAAGTGTCGCATTCACATTCATTTGAAGTGTAGACGAGGAATACATAACACTTCGCAAATCATATTATATCTTACCATGAAACATAGAAATGAGATGTGATATCGCGTTTTAAGAATCATAAGAACTCTATTGCTACGATACGTAGACAACTGCAAACGCTATATCCTTGCAAGGAAGTGTCGCATTTACATTCATTTGAATCGTATTTGAGGAATGCATAACACTTCGCAATGAATATTATATCTTATCATGAAACATAGATATGAGATGCAATATCTCGTTTTAAGAAGCATTTGAACTCTATTGCTACGATACCTAGACATCTGCAGACCCTATTTCCTAGCAAGGAAGTGTCGCATTTACATTCATTTGAAGTGTAGACGAGGAATACATGACACTTCGCAAATCATATTATATCTTACCATGAAACATAGAAATGAGATGCGATGTCGCGTTTGAAGGAGCATTAAAAATCTATTGCTACGATACGTAGACATCTGCAATCGCTATTTCCTAGCGAGGAAGTGTCGCATTCACATTCATTTGAAGTGTAGACGAGGAATACATGACACTTCGCAAATCATATTATATCTTACCATGAAACATAGAAATGAGATGCGATATCGCGTTTGAAGGAGCATTAAAAATCTATTGCTACGATACGTAGACATCTGCAATCGCTATTTCCTAGCGAGGAAGTGTCGCATTCACATTCCTTTGAAGTGTAGACGAGGAATACATAACACTTCGCAAATCATATTATATCTTACCATGAAACATAGAAATGAGGTGCGATATCGCGTTTTAAGAATCATAAGAACTCTATTGCTACGATATGTAGACATCTGCAGACGCTATTTCCTTGCAAGGAAGTGTCGCATTTACATTCATTTGAAGTGTAGACGAGGAATACATAACACTTCGCAAATCATATTATATCTTACCATGATAGATAGAAATGAGATGCGATATCGCGTTTTAAGAACCATATGAAATCTATCGCTACGATACGTAGACATCTGCAATCGCTATAACCTTGCAAGGAAGTGTCGCATTTACATTCATTAGAAGTGAAGACGAGGACTACATGACACTTCGCAAATCATATTATATCTTACCATGAAACATAGAAATGAGATGCGATATCGCGTTTTAAGAAGCATTAGAACACTAGTGCTACGATAGGTAGACATTTGCAAACGCTATTTCCTTGCAAGGAAGTGTCGCATTTACATTCATTTGAAGTGTAGAGGAGGAATACAAAACACTTCGCAAATCATATTATATCTTACCATGATACATAGAAATGAGATGCGATATCGCGATTTAAGAAGCACTAGAACTCTATCGCTACGATACCTAGACACCTGCAGACGCTATTTCCTAGCAAGGAAGCGTCGCATTTACATTCATTTGATGTGTAGACGAGGAATACATAACACTTCGCAAATCATATTATATCTTACCATGAAACATGGAAATGAGATGCGATATCGCGTTTGAAGGAGCATTAAATATCTATTGCTACGATACGTAGACATCTGCAATCGCTATTTCCTAGCGAAGAAGTGTCGCATTCACATTCCTTTGAAGTGTAGACGAGGAATACATAACACTTCGCAAATCATATTATATCTTACCATGAAACATAGAAATGAGGTGCGATATCGCGTTTTAAGAATCATACGAACTCTATTGCTACGATATGTAGACATCTGCAGACGCTATTTCCTAGCAAGGAAGTGTCGCATTTACATTCATTTGAAGTGTAGACGAGGAATACATGACACTTCGCAAATCATATTATATCTTACCATGAAACATAGAAATGAGATGCGATATCGCGTTTTAAGGGGCATTAGAAATCTACTGCTACTATACGTAGACATCTGCAAACGCTATTTCCTTGCTAGGAAGTGTCGCATTTACATTCATTTGAAGTGTAGGCGAGGAATACATAACACTTCGCAAATCATATTATATCTTACCATGAAACATAGAAATGAGATGCGATATCGCGTTTGAAGGAGCATTAAAAATCTATTGCTACGATACGTAGACATCTGCAATCGCTATTTCCTAGCGAGGAAGTGTCGCATTAACATTCCTTTGAAGTGTAGACGAGGAATACATAACACTTCGCAAATCATATTATATCTTACCATGAAACATAGAAATGAGGTGCAATATCGCGTTTTAAGAATCATACGAACTCTATTGCTACGATACATAGACATCTGCGGACGCTATTTCCTAGCAAGGAAGTGTCGCATTTACATTCATTTGAAGTGTAGACGAGGAATACATAACACTTCGCAAATCATATTATGTCTTACCATGAAACATAGAAATGAGATACGATATCGGGTTTTAAGAATCATAGGAACACTATTGCTACGATACGTAGACATCTGAAAACGCTATTTCCTAGCGAGGAAGTGTCGCATTCACATTCATTTGAAGTGTAGACGAGGAATACATAACACTTCGCAAATCATATTATATCTTACCATGAAACATAGAAATGAGATGTGATATCGCGTTTTAAGAATCATAAGAACTCTATTGCTACGATACGTAGACAACTGCAAACGCTATATCCTTGCAAGGAAGTGTCGCATTTACATTCATTTGAATCGTATTTGAGGAATGCATAACACTTCGCAATGAATATTATATCTTATCATGAAACATAGATATGAGATGCAATATCTCGTTTTAAGAAGCATTTGAACTCTATTGCTACGATACCTAGACATCTGCAGACCCTATTTCCTAGCAAGGAAGTGTCGCATTTACATTCATTTGAAGTGTAGACGAGGAATACATGACACTTCGCAAATCATATTATATCTTACCATGAAACATAGAAATGAGATGCGATGTCGCGTTTGAAGGAGCATTAAAAATCTATTGCTACGATACGTAGACATCTGCAATCGCTATTTCCTAGCGAGGAAGTGTCGCATTCACATTCATTTGAAGTGTAGACGAGGAATACATGACACTTCGCAAATCATATTATATCTTACCATGAAACATAGAAATGAGATGCGATATCGCGTTTGAAGGAGCATTAAAAATCTATTGCTACGATACGTAGACATCTGCAATCGCTATTTCCTAGCGAGGAAGTGTCGCATTCACATTCCTTTGAAGTGTAGACGAGGAATACATAACACTTCGCAAATCATATTATATCTTACCATGAAACATAGAAATGAGGTGCGATATCGCGTTTTAAGAATCATAAGAACTCTATTGCTACGATATGTAGACATCTGCAGACGCTATTTTCTAGCAAGGAAGTGTCGCATTTACATTCATTTGAAGTGTAGACGAGGAATACATAACACTTCGCAAATCATATTACATCTTACCATGAAACATAGAAAAGGGATGCGATATCGCGTTTTAGGAATCATAAGAACTCTATTGCTACGATACGTAGACAACTGCAAACGCTATTTCCTTGCAAGGAAGTGTCGCATTTACATTCATTTGAATCGTATACGAGGAATGCATAACACTTCGCAAATCATATTATATCTTACCATGAATCATAGAAATGAGATGCGATATCGCATTTTAAGAAGCACTAGAACTCTATTGCTACGATACCTAGACATCTGCAGACGCTATTTCCTTTCAAGGAAGTGTCGCATTTACATTCATTTGAAGTGTAGACGAGGAGTAGGTAACACTTCGCAAATCATATTATATCTTACCATGAAACATAGAAATGAGATGCGATATCGCGTTTTAAGAATCATAAGAACTCTATTGCTACGATACGTAGAAATCTGCAAACGCTACTTCCTTGCAAGGAAGTGTCGCATTTACATTCATTTGAAGTGTAGACGAGGAATACATAACACTTCGCAAATCATATTATATCTTACCATGATACATAGAAATGAGATGCGATATCGCGTTTTAAGAAGCATTAGAACTCTATCGCTACGATACCTAGACATCTGCAGACGCTATTTCCTAGCATGGAAGTGTCGCATTTACATTCATTTGAAGTGTAGACGAGGAAGACATAACACTTCGCAAATCATATTATATCTTACCATGAATCATAGAAATGAGATGCGATATCGCGTTTTAAGAAGCACTAGAACTCTATTGCTACGATAGGTAGACATCTGCAAACGCTATTTCCTTGCAAGGATGTGTCGCATTTACATTCATTTGAAGTGTAGACGAGGAATACATAACACTTCGCAAATCATATTATATCTTACCATGATACATAGAAATGAGATGCGATATCGCGTTCTAAGTAGCATTAGAACTCTATCGCTACGATACCTAGACATCTGCAGACGCTATTTCCTTGCAAGGAAGTGTCGCATTTACATTCATTTGAAGTGTAGACGAGGAATACACAACACTTCGCAAATCATATTATATCTTACCATGAAACATAGAAATGAGATGCGATATCGCGTTTTAAGAATCATAAGAACTCTATTGCTACGATACGTAGAAATCTGCAAACGCTATTCCTTGCAAGGAAGTGTCGCATTTACATTCATTTGAAGTGTAGACGAGGAATACATAACACTTCGCAAATCATATTACATCTTACCATGAAACATAGAAAAGGGATGCGATATCGCGTTTTAAGAAGCACTAGAACTCTATTGCTATGAAACCTAGACATCTGCAGACGCTATTTCCTAGCAAGGAAGTGTCGCATTTACATTCATTTGAAGTGTAGACGAGGAATACATGACACTTCGCAAATCATATTATATCTTACCATGAAACATAGAATGAGATGCGATATCGCGTTTTAAGAAGCATTAGAAATCTATTGCTGCGATACGTAGACCTCTGCAAACGCTATTTCCTAGCGGGGAAGTGTCGCATTCACATTCCTTTGAAGTGTAGACGAGGAATACATGACACTTCGCAAATCATATTATATCTTACCATGAAACATAGAAATGAGATGCGATATCGCGTTTTAAGAATCATAAGAACTCTATTGCTACGATACGTAGACAACTGCAAACGCTATTTCCTTGCAAGGAAGTGTCGCATTTACATTCATTTGAAGTGTAGGCGAGGAATACATAACACTTCGCAAATCATATTATATCTTGCCATGAAACATAGAAATGAGATGCGATATCGCGTTTGAAGGAGCATTAAAAATCTATTGCTACGATACGTAGACATCTGCAATCGCTATTTCCTAGCGAGGAAGTGTCGCATTCACATTCCTTTGAAGTGTAGACGAGGAATCCATAACACTTCGCAAATCATATTATATCTTACCATGAAACATAGAAATGAGGTGCGATATCGCGTTTTAAGAATCATAAGAACTCTATTGCTACGATATGTAGACATCTGCAGACGCTATTTTCTAGCAAGGAAGTGTCGCATTTACATTCATTTGAAGTGTAGACGAGGAATACATAACACTTCGCAAATCATATTACATCTTACCATGAAACATAGAAAAGGGATGCGATATCGCGTTTTAGGAATCATAAGAACTCTATTGCTACGATACGTAGACAACTGCAAACGCTATTTCCTTGCAAGGAAGTGTCGCATTTACATTCATTTGAATCGTATACGAGGAATGCATAACACTTCGCAAATCATATTATATCTTACCATGAATCATAGAAATGAGATGCGATATCGCATTTTAAGAAGCACTAGAACTCTATTGCTACGATACCTAGACATCTGCAGACGCTATTTCCTTTCAAGGAAGTGTCGCATTTACATTCATTTGAAGTGTAGACGAGGAGTAGGTAACACTTCGCAAATCATATTATATCTTACCATGAAACATAGAAATGAGATGCGATATCGCGTTTTAAGAATCATAAGAACTCTATTGCTACGATACGTAGAAATCTGCAAACGCTACTTCCTTGCAAGGAAGTGTCGCATTTACATTCATTTGAAGTGTAGACGAGGAATACATAACACTTCGCAAATCATATTATATCTTACCATGATACATAGAAATGAGATGCGATATCGCGTTTTAAGAAGCATTAGAACTCTATCGCTACGATACCTAGACATCTGCAGACGCTATTTCCTAGCATGGAAGTGTCGCATTTACATTCATTTGAAGTGTAGACGAGGAAGACATAACACTTCGCAAATCATATTATATCTTACCATGAATCATAGAAATGAGATGCGATATCGCGTTTTAAGAAGCACTAGAACTCTATTGCTACGATAGGTAGACATCTGCAAACGCTATTTCCTTGCAAGGATGTGTCGCATTTACATTCATTTGAAGTGTAGACGAGGAATACATAACACTTCGCAAATCATATTATATCTTACCATGATACATAGAAATGAGATGCGATATCGCGTTCTAAGTAGCATTAGAACTCTATCGCTACGATACCTAGACATCTGCAGACGCTATTTCCTTGCAAGGAAGTGTCGCATTTACATTCATTTGAAGTGTAGACGAGGAATACACAACACTTCGCAAATCATATTATATCTTACCATGAAACATAGAAATGAGATGCGATATCGCGTTTTAAGAATCATAAGAACTCTATTGCTACGATACGTAGAAATCTGCAAACGCTATTTCCTTGCAAGGAAGTGTCGCATTTACATTCATTTGAAGTGTAGACGAGGAATACATAACACTTCGCAAATCATATTACATCTTACCATGAAACATAGAAAAGGGATGCGATATCGCGTTTTAAGAAGCACTAGAACTCTATTGCTATGAAACCTAGACATCTGCAGACGCTATTTCCTAGCAAGGAAGTGTCGCATTTACATTCATTTGAAGTGTAGACGAGGAATACATGACACTTCGCAAATCATATTATATCTTACCATGAAACATAGAAATGAGATGCGATATCGCGTTTTAAGAAGCATTAGAAATCTATTGCTGCGATACGTAGACCTCTGCAAACGCTATTTCCTAGCGGGGAAGTGTCGCATTCACATTCCTTTGAAGTGTAGACGAGGAATACATGACACTTCGCAAATCATATTATATCTTACCATGAAACATAGAAATGAGATGCGATATCGCGTTTTAGGAAGCATTACAACACTATTGCTACGATAGGTAGATATTTGCAAACGCTATTTCCTTGCAAGGAAGTGTCGCATTTACATTCATTTGAAGTGTAGAGGAGGAATACATAACACTTCGCAAATCATATTACATCTTACCATGAAACATAGAAATGAGATGCGATATCGCGTTTTAAGAAGCATTAGAACTCTCTATTGCTAGAGCTCTATTGCTCTCTATTGCTGCAAACGCTATTTCTTTGCAAGGAAGTGTCGCATTTACATTCATTTGAAGTGTAGACGAGGAATACATAGCACTTCGCAAATCATATTATATCTTACCATGAAACATAGAAATGAGATGCGATATCGCGTTTTAAGAAGCATTAGAACTCTATTGCTACGATAGGTAGACATCTGCAAACGCTATTTCCTTGCAAGGAAGTGCCGCATTTACATTCATATGAAGTGTAGACGAGGAATACATAACACTTCGCAAATCATATTATATCTTACCATGAATCATAGAAATGAGATGCGATATCGCGTTTTAAGAAGCACTAGAACTCTATTGCTACGATAGGTAGACATCTGCAAACGCTATTTCCTTGCAAGGAAGTGTCTCATTTACATTCATTTGAAGTGCAGACGAGGAATACATAACACTTCGCAAATCATATTATATCTTACCATGATACATAGAAATGAGATGCGATATCGCGTTTTAAGAAGCGTTAGAACACTAGTGCTACGATAGGTAGACATTTGCAAACGCTATTTCCTTGCAAGGAAGTGTCGCATTTACATTCATTTGAAGTGTAGAGGAGGAATACAAAACAGTTCGCAAATCATATTATATCTTACCATGATACATAGAAATGAGATGCGATATCGCGATTTAAGAAGCACTAGATCTCTATCGTTACGATACCTAGACACCTGCAGACGCTATTTCCTAGCAAGGAAGCGTCGCATTTACATTCATTTGAAGTGTAGACGAGGAATACATAACACTTCGCAAATCATATTATATCTTACCATGAAACATAGAAATGAGATGCGATATCGCGTTTTAAGAAGCATTAGAAATCTATTGCTACGATACGTAGACAACTGCAAACGCCACTTCTTTGCAAGGAAGTGTCGCATTTACATTCATTTGAACTGTACACGAGGAATACATAACACTTCGCAAATCATATTATATCTTACCATGACACATAGAAATGGGATGCGATATCGCGTTTTAAGAAGCATTAGAACTCTATCGCTACGATACCTAGACATCTGCAGACGCTATTTCCTAGCAAGGAAGTGTCGCATTTACATTCATTTGAAGTGTAGACGAGGAATACACAACACTTCGCAAATCATATTATATCTTACCATGAAACATAGAAATGAGATGCGATATCGCGTTTTAAGAATCATAAGAACTCTATTGCTACGATACGTAGAAATCTGCAAACGCTATTTCCTTGCAAGGAAGTGTCGCATTTACATTCATTTGAAGTGTAGACGAGGAATACATAACACTTCGCAAATCATATTATATCTTACCATGATAGATAGAAATGAGATGCGATATCGCGTTTTAAGAACCATATGAACTCTATCGCTACGATACGTAGACATCTGCAATTGCTATAACCTTGCAAGGAAGTGTCGCATTTACATTCATTAGAAGTGAAGACGAGGACTACATGACACTTCGCAAATCATATTATATCTTACCATGAAACATAGAAATGAGATGCGATATCGCGTTTTATGAAGCATTAAAAATCTATTGCTGCGATACGTAGATATCTGCAAACGCTATTTCCTAGCGAGGAAGTGTCGCATTCACATTCCTTTGAAGTGTAGACGAGGAATACATAACACTTCGCAAATCATATTATATCTTACCATGAAACATAGAAATGAGATGCGATATCGCGTTTTAAGAATCATAAGAACTCTATTGCTACGATACGTAGAAATCTGCAAACGCTATTTCCTTGCAAGGAAGTGTCGCATTTACACTCATTTGAAGTGTAGACGAGGAATACATAACACTTCGCAAATCATATTATATCTTACCATGATACATGGAAATGAGATGCGATATCGCGTTTTAAGAAGCATTAGTACACTAGTGCTACGATAGGTAGACATTTGCAAACGCTATTTCCTTGCAAGGAAGTGTCGCATTTACATTCATTTGAAGTGTAGAGGAGGAATACATAACACTTCGCAAATCATATTACATCTTACCATGAAACATAGAAATGAGATGCGATATCGCGTTTTAAGCAGCATTAGAACTCTCTATTGCTAGAGCTCTATTGCTCTCTATTGCTGCAAACGCTATTTCTTTGCAAGGAAGTGTCGCATTTACATTCATTTGAAGTGTAGACGAGGAATACATAGCACTTCGCAAATCATATTATATCTTACCATGAAACATAGAAATGAGATGCGATATCGCGTTTTAAGAAGCATTAGAACTCTATTGCTACGATAGGTAGACATCTGCAAACGCTATTTCCTTGCAAGGAAGTGCCGCATTTACATTCATATGAAGTGTAGACGAGGAATACATAACACTTCGCAAATCATATTATATCTTACCATGAATCATAGAAATGAGATGCGATATCGCGTTTTAAGAAGCACTAGAACTCTATTGCTACGATAGGTAGACATCTGCAAAGGCTATTTCCTTGCAAGGAAGTGTCTCATTTACATTCATTTGAAGTGCAGACGAGGAATACATAACACTTCGCAAATCATATTATATCTTACCATGATACATAGAAATGAGATGCGATATCGCGTTTTAAGAAGCATTAGAACACTAGTGCTACGATAGGTAGACATTTGCAAACGCTATTTCCTTGCAAGGAAGTGTCGCATTTACATTCATTTGAAGTGTAGAGGAGGAATACAAAACAGTTCGCAAATCATATTATATCTTACCATGATACATAGAAATGAGATGCGATATCGCGATTTAAGAAGCACTAGAACTCTATCGTTGCGATACCTAGACACCTGCAGACGCTATTTCCTAGCAAGGAAGCGTCGCATTTACATTCATTTGAAGTGTAGACGAGGAATACATAACACTTCGCAAATCATATTATATCTTACCATGAAACATAGAAATGAGATGCGATATCGCGTTTTAAGAAGCATTAGAAATCTATTGCTACGATACGTAGACAACTGCAAACGCCACTTCTTTGCAAGGAAGTGTCGCATTTACATTCATTTGAACTGTACACGAGGAATACATAACACTTCGCAAATCATATTATATCTTACCATGACACATAGAAATGGGATGCGATATCGCGTTTTAAGAAGCATTAGAACTCTATCGCTACGATACCTAGACATCTGCAGACGCTATTTCCTAGCAAGGAAGTGTCGCATTTACATTCATTTGAAGTGTAGACGAGGAATACACAACACTTCGCAAATCATATTATATCTTACCATGAAACATAGAAATGAGATGCGATATCGCGTTTTAAGAATCATAAGAACTCTATTGCTACGATACGTAGAAATCTGCAAACGCTATTTCCTTGCAAGGAAGTGTCGCATTTACATTCATTTGAAGTGTAGACGAGGAATACATAACACTTCGCAAATCATATTATATCTTACCATGATAGATAGAAATGAGATGCGATATCGCGTTTTAAGAACCATATGAACTCTATCGCTACGATACGTAGACATCTGCAATCGCTATAACCTTGCAAGGAAGTGTCGCATTTACATTCATTAGAAGTGAAGACGAGGACTACATGACACTTCGCAAATCATATTATATCTTACCATGAAACATAGAAATGAGATGCGATATCGCGTTTTATGAAGCATTAAAAATCTATTGCTGCGATACGTAGATATCTGCAAACGCTATTTCCTAGCGAGGAAGTGTCGCATTCACATTCCTTTGAAGTGTAGACGAGGAATACATAACACTTCGCAAATCATATTATATCTTACCATGAAACATAGAAATGAGATGCGATATCGCGTTTTAAGAATCATAAGAACTCTATTGCTACGATACGTAGAAATCTGCAAACGCTATTTCCTTGCAAGGAAGTGTCGCATTTACACTCATTTGAAGTGTAGACGAGGAATACATAACACTTCGCAAATCATATTATATCTTACCATGATACATGGAAATGAGATGCGATATCGCGTTTTAAGAAGCATTAGAACACTAGTGCTACGATAGGTAGACATTTGCAAACGCTATTTCCTTGCAAGGAAGTGTCGCATTTACATTCATTTGAAGTGTAGAGGAGGAATACAAAACAGTTCGCAAATCATATTATATCTTACCATGATACATAGAAATGAGATGCGATATCGCGATTTAAGAAGCACTAGAACTCTATCGTTACGATACCTAGACACCTGCAGACGCTATTTCCTAGCAAGGAAGCGTCGCATTTACATTCATTTGAAGTGTAGACGAGGAATACATAACACTTCGCAAATCATATTATATCTTACCATGAAACATAGAAATGAGATGCGATATCGCGTTTTAAGAAGCATTAGAAATCTATTGCTACGATACGTAGACAACTGCAAACGCCACTTCTTTGCAAGGAAGTGTCGCATTTACATTCATTTGAACTGTACACGAGGAATACATAACACTTCGCAAATCATATTATATCTTACCATGACACATAGAAATGGGATGCGATATCGCGTTTTAAGAAGCATTAGAACTCTATCGATACGATACCTAGACATCTGCAGACGCTATTTCCTAGCAAGGAAGTGTCGCATTTACATTCATTTGAAGTGTAGACGAGGAATACACAACACTTCGCAAATCATATTATATCTTACCATGAAACATAGAAATGAGATGCGATATCGCGTTTTAAGAATCATAAGAACTCTATTGCTACGATACGTAGAAATCTGCAAACGCTATTTCCTTGCAAGGAAGTGTCGCATTTACATTCATTTGAAGTGTAGACGAGGAATACATAACACTTCGCAAATCATATTATATCTTACCATGATAGATAGAAATGAGATGCGATATCGCGTTTTAAGAACCATATGAACTCTATCGCTACGATACGTAGACATCTGCAATCGCTATAACCTTGCAAGGAAGTGTCGCATTTACATTCATTAGAAGTGAAGACGAGGACTACATGACACTTCGCAAATCATATTATATCTTACCATGAAACATAGAAATGAGATGCGATATCGCGTTTTAAGAAGCATTAAAAATCTATTGCTGCGATACGTAGATATCTGCAAACGCTATTTCCTAGCGAGGAAGTGTCGCATTCACATTCCTTTGAAGTGTAGACGAGGAATACATAACACTTCGCAAATCATATTATATCTTACCATGAAACATAGAAATGAGATGCGATATCGCGTTTTAAGAATCATAAGAACTCTATTGCTACGATACGTAGAAATCTGCAAACGCTATTTCCTTGCAAGGAAGTGTCGCATTTACACTCATTTGAAGTGTAGACGAGGAATACATAACACTTCGCAAATCATATTATATCTTACCATGATACATGGAAATGAGATGCGATATCGCGTTTTAAGAAGCATTAGAACTCTATCGCTATGATACCTACACATCTCCAGACGCTATTTCCTAGCAAGGAAGTGTCGCATTTCCATTCATTTGAAGTGTAGACGAGGAATGCATATGTAACGTCAGGCGTACTGCCTGCCACCCTCCGGCGTCCACCTCATCATCCCCAGCATCCGTATCCGGAGCCCCTGCACACAGGCCACCCGCCGAATCGCCGTCCCTACAGAAGGAGACAAAGGTACGAGAGGGAAGAAGGATGCAGCATGCCGCGCCCACGCGCGATCTCCACACACGAGGGGGAGGACTTCACCCCGTATTACGAGGGCGAGGAGCTCTCCGACACATACTGGGTCGAATCCCCAGCGATCACGAAGCCCTATACGTACTTCTCGTACATGTGGGATTAGAATAAGCACACTACTCACCTATGTACATACACACCAACACACACCTAGATTTAAGTGAATATATGTATATATTTCATGCATGCACGGTTATGTTCCGTTGCACTCGCGCGCACACTCGACGCTCGCGGCTCACGCTTAACGCGGGCCGCGCCCCACTCCGAACGGCCGCCCCACCGCGAGGGCCGAGCGGCCGCCCTACTCCGACCGTCCGCCCCACCGCGAGGGCCCAGCGACTCGCGCGCCGCGCGACCCGAGGCGGTCGCGGACGCGAGATCCGAGAGTCAGTTCCTATCTCACCTCCGAACCAGAGAGTTCCTATCTCATCTCCGAACCGGAGAGTTCCGAACTAGCCTCCGAACCGAGGAGTTCTAATCCAGCATCCGAACGATGCACTTTCGATCCGAGCAATAGGCTCATTCGCAACGAGCAATTAGCTCTAATGCATTCGTCTGCATCCATACTCCCATAGCGGAGTCCATTCGATACTTTATACTATTTCTAATTCTCATTGTAATCGTTAGTCAGTAACTTAGAACTTAGTCAAGTGTATCTAGTATAGTGAAATCCTAGAATATAGTTTATTTTTACCAGATTCAAAGTATCTTTATTCGAGATCAAATACAATTCCTTAATTCTAATCCACGGGTACGCTCGCGATTATTCTAATTCTGTATCTCATCTGCGATAGTCTTGAGGCTCGACGACTAGAGCGAACCAGCGCTTAGTTGCTCCATCCTCACTTCTACCGTGTGCAGAATATCTTGCGCCCAGGTCGATCCCGGTAAGCTAGAGCGAACCAACGCTTAGCCGCGCCGTACTCAACCGAAGTTCAAGTATTCTCGATGAGCCTTGCACCTCCGACAAAGCGTACACGACGCGCGGGGAGGAGAGAGTTATTCGTCGTCTCGCTCGGGAATACGTGGGTGATGCACCAGAATATTCAATTTCCTGCGTTCGAGTCCTGGTTCCTGTGAAGGAGGTTTCCTTCGCCGCACGACCCGTACCTCCGTTCCAGCCGTACGCCGCCGCCATCCCGGTTGCGGATCCAAGGCGCTCCAGGTACCTGGAAAGAGAAATCAGTCAGCGGAATCAAGCCTTCGCAAGGTAAGTTTAGTGTTAATTATCGTTTTATCGAGTCCGAAACGCCAACGAACCCGGTCCGGACGCACTTCGCGTTATTTTCGGGAACGGTTACGACTTTGTGCCACCGTTGCGAGCGCAACCGCACCTCGGGACGTGACACATAACACTCCGCAAATCACATTATATCTTACCATGAAACATAGAAATGAGATGCGATATCGCGTTTCAAGTATCATAAGAACTCCACTGCTACTATACGTAGACATCTGCAAACGCTATTTCCTTGCAAGGAAGTGTCGCATTTACATTCATTTGAATCGTAGACGAGGAATGCATAACACTTCGCAATGAATATTATATCTCATCATGAAACATAGATGTGAGATGCAATATCTCGTTTTAAGAAGCATTTGAACTCTATTGCTACGATACCTAGACATTTGCAGACGCTATTTCCTAGCAAGGCAGTGTCGCATTTACATTCTTTTGAAGTGTAGACGAGGAATACATGACACTTCGCAAATCATATTATATCGTACCATGAAACATAGAAATGAGATGCGATATTGTGTTTTAAGAATCATAAGAACTCTATTGCTACGATACGTAGACATCTGCAGACGCTATTTCCTAGCAAGGAAGTGTCGCATTTACATTCATTTGAAGTGTAGACGAGGAATACATGACACTACGCAAATCATATTATATCTTACCATGAAACATAGAAATGAGATGCGATATCGCGTTTTAAGAAGCATTAGAAATCTATTGCTACTATACGTAGACATCTGCAAACGCTATTTCTTTGCACGGAAGTGTCGCATTTACATTCATTTGAAGTTTAGGCGAGGAATACATAACACTTCGCAAATCATATTATAACTTACCATGAAACATAGAAATGAGATGCGATATCGCGTTCTAAGAAGCATTAGAACCCTATCGCTACGATATGTAAACATCTGCAATCGCTATTTCCTAGCGAGGAAGTGTCGCATTCACATTCCTTTGAAGTGTAGACGAGGAATACATAACACTTCGCAAATCATATTATATCTTACCATGAAACATAGAAATGAGATGCGATATCGCGTTTGAAGGAGCATTAAATATCTATTGCTACGATACGTAGACATCTGCAATCGCTATTTCCTAGCGAAGAAGTGTCGCATTCACATTCCTTTGAAGTGTAGACGAGGAATACATAACACTTCGCAAATCATATTATATCTTACCATGAAACATAGAAATGAGGTGCGATATCGCGTTTTAAGAATCATACGAACTCTATTGCTACGATATGTAGACATCTGCAGACGCTACTTCCTAGCAAGGAAGTGTCGCATTTACATTCATTTGAAGTGTAGACGAGGAATACATGACACTTCGCAAATCATATTATATCTTACCATGAAACATAGAAATGAGATGCGATATCGCGTTTTAAGGGGCATTAGAAATCTACTGCTACTATACGTAGACATCTGCAAACGCTATTTCCTTGCAAGGAAGTGTCGCATTTACATTCATTTGAAGTGTAGACGAGGAATACATGACACTACGCAAATCATATTATATCTTACCATGAAACATAGAAATGAGATGCGATATCGCGTTTTAAGAAGCATTAGAAATCTATTGCTACTATTCGTAGACATCTGCAAACGCTATTTCTTTGCACGGAAGTGTCACATTTACATTCATTTGAAGTTTAGGCGAGGAATATATAACACTTTGCAATTCATATTATAACTTACCATGAAACATAGAAATGAGATGCGATATCGCGTTCTAAGAAGCATTAGAACCCTATCGCTACGATACGTAGACATCTGCAATCGCTATTTCCTAGCGAGGAAGTGTCGCATTCACATTCCTTTGAAGTGTAGACGAGGAATACATAACACTTCGCAAATCATATTATATCTTACCATGAAACATAGAAATGAGGTGCGATATCGCGTTTTAAGAATCATACGAACTCTATTGCTACGATATGTAGACATCTGCAGACGCTACTTCCTAGCAAGGAAGTGTCGCATTTACATTCATTTGAAGTGTAGACGAGGAATACATGACACTTCGCAAATCATATTATATCTTACCATGAAACATAGAAATGAGATGCGATATCGCGTTTTAAGGGGCATTAGAAATCTACTGCTACTATACGTAGACATCTGCAAACGCTATTTCCTTGCTAGGAAGTGTCGCATTTACATTCATTTGAAGTGTAGGCGAGGAATACATAACACTTCGCAAATCATATTATATCTTACCATGAAACATAGAAATGAGATGCGATATCGCGTTTGAAGGAGCATTAAAAATCTATTGCTACGATACGTAGACATCTGCAATCGCTATTTCCTAGCGAGGAAGTGTCGCATTAACATTCCTTTGAAGTGTAGACGAGGAATACATAACACTTCGCAAATCATATTATATCTTACCATGAAACATAGAAATGAGGTGCAATATCGCGTTTTAAGAATCATACGAACTCTATTGCTACGATACATAGACATCTGCGGACGCTATTTCCTAGCAAGGAAGTGTCGCATTTACATTCATTTGAAGTGTAGACGAGGAATACATAACACTTCGCAAATCATATTATGTCTTACCATGAAACATAGAAATGAGATACGATATCGGGTTTTAAGAATCATAGGAACACTATTGCTACGATACGTAGACATCTGAAAACGCTATTTCCTAGCGAGGAAGTGTCGCATTCACATTCATTTGAAGTGTAGACGAGGAATACATAACACTTCGCAAATCATATTATATCTTACCATGAAACATAGAAATGAGGTGCGATATCGCGTTTTAAGAATCATGCGAACTCTATTGCTACGATACATAGACATCTGCGGACGCTATTTCCTAGCAAGGAAGTGTCGCATTTACATTCATTTGAAGTGTAGACGAGGAATATATAACACTTTGCAATTCATATTATATCTTACCATGAAACGTAGAAGTGAGATACGATATCGCGTTTTAAGAATCGTAGGAACAATATTGCTACGATACCTAGACATCTGCAAACGCTATTTCCTAGCGAGGTAGTGTCGCATTCACATTCATTTGAAGTGTAGACGAGGAATACATAACACTTCGCAAATCATATTATGTCTTACCATGAAACATAGAAATGAGATACGATATCGGGTTTTAAGAATCATAGGAACACTATTGCTACGATACGTAGACATCTGAAAACGCTATTTCCTAGCGAGGAAGTGTCGCATTCACATTCATTTGAAGTGTAGACGAGGAATACATAACACTTCGCAAATCATATTATATCTTACCATGAAACATAGAAATGAGATGTGATATCGCGTTTTAAGAATCATAAGAACTCTATTGCTACGATACGTAGACAACTGCAAACTCTATTTCCTTGCAAGGAAGTGTCGCATTTACATTCATTTGAATCGTATTTGAGGAATGCATAACACTTCGCAATGAATATTATATCTTATCATGAAACATATATATGAGATGCAATATCTCGTTTTAAGAAGCATTTGAACTCTATTGCTACGATACCTAGACATCTGCAGACCCTATTTCCTAGCAAGGAAGTGTCGCATTTACATTCATTTGAAGTGTAGACAAGGAATACATGACACTTCGCAAATCATATTATATCTTACCATGAAACATAAAAATGAGATGCGATATCGCGTTTGAAGGAGCATTAAAAATCTATTGCTACGATACGTAGACATCTGCAATCGCTATTTCCTAGCGAGGAAGTGTCGCATTCACATTCCTTTGAAGTGTAGACGAGGAATACATAACACTTCGCAAATCATATTATATCTTACCATGAAACATAGAAATGAGATGCGATATCGCGTTTTAAGAATCATAAGAACTCTATTGCTACGATACGTAGACAACTGCAAACGCTATTTCCTTGCAAGGAAGTGTCGCATTTACATTCATTTGAAGTGTAGGCGAGGAATACATAACACTTCGCAAATCATATTATATCTTGCCATGAAACATAGAAATGAGATGCGATATCGCGTTTGAAGGAGCATTAAAAATCTATTGCTACGATACGTAGACACCTGCAATCGCTATTTTCTAGCGAGGAAGTGTCGCATTCACATTCCTTTGAAGTGTAGACGAGGAATACATAACACTTCGCAAATCATATTATATCTTACCATGAAACATAGAAATGAGGTGCGATATCGCGTTTTAAGAATCATAAGAACTCTATTGCTACGATATGTAGACATCTGCAGACGCTATTTTCTAGCAAGGAAGTGTCGCATTTACATTCATTTGAAGTGTAGACGAGGAATACATGACACTTCGCAAATCATATTATATCTTACCATGAAACATAGAAATGAGATGCGATATCGCGTTTTAAGGGGCAGTAGAAATCTACTGCTACTATACGTAGACATCTGCAAACGCTATTTCCTTGCTAGGAAGTGTCGCATTTACATTCATTTGAAGTGTAGGCGAGGAATACATAACACTTCGCAAATCATATTATATCTTACCATGAAACATAGAAATGAGATGCGATATCGCGTTTGAAGGAGCATTAAAAATCTATTGCTACGATACCTAGACATCTGCAGACGCTATTTCCTAGCAACGAAGTGTCGCATTTACATTCATTTGAAGTGTAGACGAGGAATACATAACACTTCGCAAATCATATTATATCTTACCATGAAACATAGAAATGAGATGCGATATCGCGTTTGAAGGAGCATTAAAAATCTATTGCTACGATACGTAGACATCTGCAATCGCTATTTCCTAGCGAGGAAGTGTCGCATTAACATTCCTTTGAAGTGTAGACGAGGAATACATAACACTTCGCAAATCATATTATATCTTACCATGAAACATAGAAATGAGGTGCGATATCGGGTTTTAAGAATCATACGAACTCTATTGCTACGATACGTAGACATCTGCGGACGCTATTTCCTAGCAAGGAAGTGTCGCATTTACATTCATTTGAAGTGTAGACGAGGAATATATAACACTTTGCAAATCATATTATATCTTACCATGAAACATAGAAATGAGATACTGTGACGTCCGGCGTACCGCCGTACACCCTCCAGCGCCTCCCGCAGCATCCAGCAGCATCTTACCTGCAACAAGCTGCACCTGAGCGTACGAGACGAGCACATCCGCACACGGGGTTACCGCCCTACAGCCGAGCCAAGGCAGCCAAGCCGCAGCATCAACCCAGGAGTTCGACCATTCGACCGAGCTATCGCGCGTATCCAGCGACATACGAGGCATCTGAGGAACAACGCATCGAATCGCCCGCTATAACTCGTCCATATACATATTATTCGAACGTATATACACGTAGATACTAAAATCCTAGATCTAAGTACACGACACATCCATTGTAACACGAACAACACACATATGTATTTCTAAGACTAAGTTCGTTAATTTGTAAGTTGCGACGCGCTTACGCGCGCACCCGACGCGCGCGGCTCACGCTGAACGCGAGCCGCGCCCCACTCCGGCCGGCCGCCCCACCGCAAGGGCCGTGCGGCCGCCCTACCTCGACCGTCCATCCCCACCGCGGGGCCCAGCGACTCGCGCGCCACGCGATCCGAGGAGGTCGCGTGCACGCGAGACGATAGTCACTTCTTATCCGAACTCGCTCGACTTCACTTCAATCCAATGCCTTAGGGCCGTTCCATCACCTCACTTCGAGGTGTCTTGATTCTAAGTTCATATCCGTTCAAGTTCTAGTTCGTACTAAGTCTACTTTAATCTAGTTTAGGGAAAGTTAAGTGTAAGCGTAGGTTTTATATTAGAATATATCTTTGTTTTATTTTACATATTCCACTTGCAATTATTTCTAATACCCTCATACATTCTACGGTATTCGCGTACTCGAAACACACATTCACTCTTCGAATAAGTCCATTGTTTTGAATTCGACTTAGTTAGAGAGGACCGCCGCTTAACTCTGTTGAATGATAAGCATTGACTGTTCGAAGATATAAATCGATTCTTCGTTCTCCTGGACCGACAAGGCTAGAGCGGACCGCCGCTTACCGACTCGTATCCAGCCAGACGAATTACGTTTTGAATGTGCCGCGCCGCTAAACGAAGAACGCGTCGTGCGGGACGTAAAAACTTCCTTCGACGATTATTTCGTGAGTACATCAGTTCCGAGACGGGTTCACCCCGCTACCCTGCCGCTGCAGTTGCGCCTGCTGTCCTGCTTCCGTCGGTTCAACGGTCCAGCCCGAGCCGTTGGAAGCTCATCCAGCTGACGATACCTCGACGCAGCCCGTACGCAGCGACTATCCCGGAAGGCGATCCGAGACGACAGCGGTACCTGCAACAAAATTATTGAAACAACTGCAGTAACGAGTGGCCGCAAAGGTAAGAATCTTTGATATTTACCGCGTCCGCGAGTGATAACAGTGTTCGCGTCCCATCAACGGAACCCTCATCCGTCGCGATTTAGCGACTATATTCCGTGACTTGGCTGCGTGTCATCCGCGAGTTATATCGGAAATTTTCCTAGACCGCGACGTGACACAAAATTTGGTGACAGCGGTGGGATTGCTTCGCGTCGAATCTAGAAATTCCGCTACGAAGAGACGTGACCAGCCATGGCGACGCGTACGCCGGTTAAAACTCGCCACCAGCCGCCCCGAGGCACCGCCGCAGGCGCCGACACAGACAAAGAGCATCAAGTTGCTCGCAGGATCGAATTCCATGACGCACATGCTGATCCGCTTCCGCGAACCTCCGAGACCGCCGAGAGTAATCGAACCGCCGATAATACTATCGCGTTAATGCAACAGATCGACGAACTGCGCCGCGAACTCGAGACACTTCGGCGTTCTCAGAATTTAACTTGTACCGACACAGCTTCGTTAGAGATCCCACGTTTAAATTCGACCCCTACGCAAAGCGCGAACGCGGACATAGTGTATCGCCACGATGAACTATCATTAAAGCAGGCTCTCGAAGCCGTCCCCAATTTTGACGGACAGAATATACCTGTCCTACAATTCACTAGGGCTTGTAAACGCGCATTTGAGTTGATTCCAAACGGGTGCGAACGTACGTTTACACGCTTAGTTAAATGTAAGCTAAAGGGCCGCGCATATTTAGCACTCGAAGACGAATCCTGTAATACGGTATTAGAGCTCACGGACC
Organism: Xylocopa sonorina; assembly: GCF_050948175.1. Taxonomy (NCBI): domain Eukaryota; kingdom Metazoa; phylum Arthropoda; class Insecta; order Hymenoptera; family Apidae; genus Xylocopa; species Xylocopa sonorina. The sequence continues at coordinate 1,133,056 of NW_027490158.1, forward strand.
TTCTACGAAATTCGTTCGGCACATCTCGATCCGCGCATCATTATCGCGGAGAGTTAACAAATATCTATATGAAACAGGACGAGCATATACTCGATTTTATTAGCCGCGTCAAAGATTTACGCTCTGCAATTATTGACTGCGAACGCCTATCGCCTTATGCGTCGGAAAACTCGTCCGATGTAGACGAATTAACACTTCGGTGTTTCGTCGACGGATTAATTCCGGAAATCCGTACACAGATCCCCATGCAACAGCTTCACTCGCCGCAAGAGGCTTTCAGACGCGCTCGCGAACTGTTCAAGCGCTACGAGCTGGACTGCGAGCGATTAATAAATTCTCCCCCGCGACTAGAGTCTCGAGCTAAACGAAACGACGTTACCTGTTCGAGGTGCAATAATATCGGGCACTACGCCAGAGACTGCCGGGTTAGATTACCACCCCCACGACAACCATCGTATACTTATCCTTCCGCCACTTCACGCGAAATTCCTGCACGAAGAACCGCCTATGAAAATCCGCGACCGGTTACGCCGCGCGAAAAATTTTGTAGATACTGCAAGACACCGGGCCACGAGTTAGAAGAGTGCAGGAAAAGGCAGTATTATAATAATGTCAGGGCTTCGGGAAACGGGAACGGCCTCCAGCCGCGCCGCGAGACGGGCCGCGAGGTCAACCGAAATATACGATCTCTCGCAACGAACAACCCGACAACCGAGGACGACGATACGGTGCAGCAATAAACCTCACCGGAAAAACCAACACGCCGAGTGTTATCCTGAATTCGGACACCCTATTGAAAAGTACCGAGTTCATGATTGATACCGGCGCCGAAATTAACGTCGTGAAACGGTCCGCGTTATCTTTATCTGCCCGAATCGATCCTTCAGAGACGTTGATTATCACGGGAGTCACGAATGGTCAAACCAAAACCATCGGGACTGTTAATATCGTTTTATTCGGTCGCGTCGTGCCATTTAATGTAGTTAACGACGATTTCCCTCTCGGCCCAGACGGGATATTAGGCTCAGGTTTCTGCGCTGACGCGGAAATCTCTTTTCCGAAAAAAGAGATTAAATGGCACGGGAAAACGATTCGTTTCTGTCGCGATATTTCTTCCACGGAGGACAAGCTTATCCCTAATTCAGGAAGAAAGCTTTCGGAAACCTCCGAAAAAGTAAATAATCCGATTGAAAAACCGCCGAAAGCTCTAGAGGAAGCAAAACGCGCCGCGAAACCCTCCAAAGAGCCTCGAAAATCCGCTAAAAATTTTTTTAAAAGCGAGCAAATATCAATACCGCCGCGTATGAACGTAGGGATAAGAGTCCGAATAATTAATTCGCATCTTCCCGAGGGGATAATTCCCCGCATCGACATAGCGCCGGGAATCTATTTCGGCAACGCACTGGTGAAAGTTGCGGGAGATACGGCGATAGCCAGGGTAATTAACTCTACCGATAAAACGGTCGAATTCGCCCTACCTCCAATCAAACTAGAGCCAGTTGAAATTATGTCATCAAATGCAAAGGAAGACAGCCTCGCGCTCTTTCCAATTTTTTCACAAATTTCCGAATCGAACGATAGGTCGAAATCAAGTGTCGCCGATTCGTCCGGCAAATCCCAAAAGGGAAAGTCAAATAATACAGCTCCGCGTACTACGCCGTGTTTCGAGCTCGAATCTCCTCTTTGCGCCCAGAGACAATTAACCTACGCGCAGGTAACCAAATCGACCGCAAAAGTCGCACCGACTCGACCCTCCGCAACCGCATCGAAATCCCGCCTAGAGCAGGTAATCAACCTCTTGCGACTCGAGCATCTGAACGACGAAGAAAAGCGCCATGTAATCGATTTAATAACCAAAAGCCAGGATTTATTCTACATCGAGGGCGATGTTTTGGGCCACACCACTGCGACGACTCATAAAATTCCCACGGTCGACGACAGACCAATCAATGTTAAGCAGTATCGCTTTCCGCCCGCACACAAAGAGGAAATTCGAACGCAAGTCGAGACCCTGTTACGTAACGGCATCATTCGCGATTCCAAATCACCGTATAACTCCCCTCTTTGGGTCGTCCCAAAGAAAGCGGATTCGCAAGGGAAAAAGCGCTGGCGAGTCGTCATCGATTATCGCGCGTTAAACGAGAAGTCGATCGCCGACGCATATCCTTTGCCTTGTATAACTGAAATACTTGACCAGCTTGGCAGTGCCAAGTATTTCAGTACCTTCGATTTAGCCAGCGGGTTTCACCAGATACCGATGGAACCCGCTGACGCCCATAAAACCGCGTTTTCAACGCCACATGGGCATTTCGAATTTACGAGGATGCCATTCGGGCTCAAAAACGCGCCCGCCACATTTCAACGCTTAATGGACAGCGTGCTTGCGGGATTACAGGGAAACGAACTATTCGTATACCTAGACGACATAGTCGTTTACGCGAGCTCGCTCCAAGAGCATGCGGCCAAGTATATAAAACTAACAAACAGACTCCGAGAAGCGAACTTGGCACTTCAACCCGATAAGTGCGAGTTCCTCCGCCGCGAGGTTAGTTATCTCGGGCACGTCATTAGCGAAAGTGGCGTGAAACCCGACCCTTCGAAAATAAGCGCCGTCCGAAACTTTCCGCGTCCTACGAACCCCAAACAAGTAAAACAATTTCTGGGACTCGCGGGTTACTACAGACGCTTTATAGAAAATTTTTCCAATATCGCAAAGCCGCTAACAAATTTATTAAAAAAGGATATCCCGTTCGTATGGCGAAACGAGCAACAAAACGCGTTCGTTTATTTACGAGATGCATTATGCGAAGCGCCAATTCTACAATTTCCAAATTTTAAATTACCTTTTGTAATCACTACCGATGCATCAGCGGATGCAATCGGCGCAGTTTTGAGCCAAGGCCCGATAGGCCGCGACCTTCCGATCGCGTATACATCGCGACTCCTAAACTCCGCCGAGAAAAACTACTCGACAATAGAAAAAGAGTGCCTCGCGATCGTTTATGCGGTACACCAGTTCAGACCGTATGTTTACGGAAATCAATTTAAATTGGTAACCGACCATCGTCCACTGGTGTGGATGAACTCCGTCAAGGATCCATCCAGCCGTCTTGTGAGGTGGAGGCTGAAGCTCGCGGAGTATGATTACGAGATGGTTTATAAGACCGGTAAGACGAATTTGAACGCAGACGCCTTATCCCGTAATCCCGTCAAAGTCTGTCCTCTCATGCAATCATCCTCATCGGACGAAAATATATTCGATCCGTATCCAAAACCTCATCATTCAAAGAAATCCGCAATACCTCCTCCTCCTCCACCCTCACCGATTTCAGATAATAACCATACCGCATCAGCCCCTTTACCGACCGAGCACGTTCGGTACGAACCGCTTTTTAAGTACACGAGAGATACCATCGCCACTAGGCGCGACAATCACGTTATATTCATAACAACTTCCGGACGCCCCTACGACGCCGGCGCTAATCAAATAGAAAAATCTGGAAAATTTTTTACACACGAATCAAACATTAATCTGACAAAGGCCAAAGTAACCAAAATAGACAACTTCTATCAAATTCAATTACCCGTAATAGAGCACGAGAAACGTCCAATAGACTACCAAGTAGTAATAGAATCTCTCCGTTCGTTGTACGATGTAATCTTGGAACTGCAATTAACAACTTTTAGCATCGCGCAGACCGCGTTAGACTCAGTTACGTGGTTTCAACTCCGAACAGCATTGCAAGACCTATTTTACGAGACCACACTTCAAATCACAATCTGTCAAGGCCTCATTCATATCCCCGCGGAACAAAGTAGAGAGAAAATTATTCGCGAAAATCACGACTCACCGGTAGGTGGTCACAAAGGAGTTAATAAGACATACTCCCGTATCAGAGAAAGATATTACTGGCCCAATATGAAGGACGAAATTCAGAATTATATTAACAAATGTCGGAGTTGTCAACTAGAGAAGTTAGTTCGCGTAAAAACGAGACAGCCCTTAACTTTAACGGATACACCGGGTTGCGCGTTCGATAAGATATCTATGGATGTCATGGGGCCACTTCCAGTAACGCCCGAGGGATACACTAACATTCTCACGATCCAGGACCTTCTAACAAAATACTCCATTGCTATCCCGTTAAAACAAACTACCGCCGTCGACATAGCAGATGCCCTCATTACCGGCTTTATCTGCAGATTTGGATGTCCAAAAGGAATTCTTACCGACCAGGGCTCCAACTTTATAAATAGTCTAATTAAAGCCATCGCGATAAAATTTCGAATAAAGCAATACAAATCCACAGCTTTCCACCCACAAACGAACGGATCGGTGGAAAGATCACACCACGTCCTGGCGGAATACTTAAAACATTACATCGACACCAGTGGCGATTGGGAGAGATGGCTCCCGTATGCCATGTTCTCCTACAATACAAGCGTACACGAAGGTACCCTCTATACACCCCACGAACTCGTTTTCGGTCGTATTGCGAGAACCCCATCAGACACACCATTCCAGGATAGCACAGAGAACGAAACTTACTCGGACTATTTAATAAACTTAAACGATAAAATTACGACTTCCCAGAAAATAGCGAGAGAGAATCTAGACAAAGCGAAGCGTCGCGCGAAATATTACTATGATAAGAAGCAAAATGTTCAGAATTTCAAAGTCGGTCAGTGGGTATTTTTACTTAGAGAGCCTCACAAGCATAAATTTCAATCCCAATATGTAGGCCCATATAGAATACTTGAAATTCTGAGCAATAATAACGTAAAACTAGCTATTAAGAGTAAATATAAGATTGTCCATGCGAATAAATTAAAACCATGTAAACGTATGAGTAGTGTCAAACAGCAAAAGACTGAGAATGAACAAACTCAGAGCGACTCGAACGCGAGAAACCTTAGTATCAGTGCCAGTGGTAATAGTGTTAGTGACGATAGTGCCGAAGCAAGGGTATCCAGCACCGAAACTTCCGTCACCAGCGACGAAGGTCACTCCGCAGAGGTGAAACGAGCCAGCTATGGATTCGACAGCAGGGAATCGGCAGAAACAAGGCAGCCAACCGGCAGTGCAAAAACTATGGAGCCACATCCAAGCTCACATCCGCCAGTCAGGAGATCTTGGCACCGCCAAGATTCCTTTTTTGAGGGGGGAGGTGTGACGTCCGGCGTACCGCCGTACACCCTCCAGCGCCTCCCGCAGCATCCAGCAGCATCTTACCTGCAACAAGCTGCACCTGAGCGTACGAGACGAGCACATCCGCACACGGGGTTACCGCCCTACAGCCGAGCCAAGGCAGCCAAGCCGCAGCATCAACCCAGGAGTTCGACCATTCGACCGAGCTATCGCGCGTATCCAGCGACATACGAGGCATCTGAGGAACAACGCATCGAATCGCCCGCTATAACTCGTCCATATACATATTATTCGAACGTATATACACGTAGATACTAAAATCCTAGATCTAAGTACACGACACATCCATTGTAACACGAACAACACACATATGTATTTCTAAGACTAAGTTCGTTAATTTGTAAGTTGCGACGCGCTTACGCGCGCACCCGACGCGCGCGGCTCACGCTGAACGCGAGCCGCGCCCCACTCCGGCCGGCCGCCCCACCGCAAGGGCCGTGCGGCCGCCCTACCTCGACCGTCCATCCCCACCGCGGGGCCCAGCGACTCGCGCGCCACGCGATCCGAGGAGGTCGCGTGCACGCGAGACGATAGTCACTTCTTATCCGAACTCGCTCGACTTCACTTCAATCCAATGCCTTAGGGCCGTTCCATCACCTCACTTCGAGGTGTCTTGATTCTAAGTTCATATCCGTTCAAGTTCTAGTTCGTACTAAGTCTACTTTAATCTAGTTTAGGGAAAGTTAAGTGTAAGCGTAGGTTTTATATTAGAATATATCTTTGTTTTATTTTACATATTCCACTTGCAATTATTTCTAATACCCTCATACATTCTACGGTATTCGCGTACTCGAAACACACATTCACTCTTCGAATAAGTCCATTGTTTTGAATTCGACTTAGTTAGAGAGGACCGCCGCTTAACTCTGTTGAATGATAAGCATTGACTGTTCGAAGTTATAAAGCGATTCTTCGTTCTCCTGGACCGACAAGGCTAGAGCGGACCGCCGCTTACCGACTCGTATCCAGCCAGACGAATTACGTTTTGAATGTGCCGCGCCGCTAAACGAAGAACGCGTCGTGCGGGACGTAAAAACCTCCTTCGACGATTATTTCGTGAGTACATCAGTTCCGAGACGGGTTCATCCCGCTACCCTGCCGCTGCAGTTGCGCCTGCTGTCCTGCTTCCGTCGGTTCAACGCTCCAGCCCGAGCCGTTGGAAGCTCATCCAGCTGACGATACCTCGACGCAGCCCCGTACGCAGCGACTATCCCGGAAGGCGATCCGAGACGACAGCGGTACCTGCAACAAAATTATTGAACGAGTGGCTGCAAAGGTAAGAATCTTTGATATTTACCGCGTCCGCGAGTGATAACAGTGTTCGCGTCCCATCAACGGAACCCTCATCCGTCGCGATTTAGCGACTATATTCCGCGACTTGGCTGCGTGTCATCCGCGAGTTATATCGGAAATTTTCCTAGACCGCGACGTGACAGATGCGTAATCGCGTTTTAAGAAGCATTTGAACTCTATTGCTACGATACCTAGACATCTGCAGACGCTATTTCCTAGCAAGGAAGTGTCGCATTTACATTCATTTGAAGTGTAGACGAGGAATACATGACACTTCGCAAATCATATTATATCTTACCATGAAACATAGAAATGAGATGCAATATCTCGTTTTAAGAAGCATTTGAACTCTATTGCTACGATACGTAGACATCTGCAGACGCTATTTCCTTGCAAGGAAGTGTCGCTTTCACATTCATATGAAGTGTAGACGAGGAATACATAACACTTCGCAAATCATATTATATCTTACCATGAAGCATAGAAATGAGATGCGACATCGCGTTTTAAGAAGCATTAGAAATCTATTGCTATGATACGTAGACATCTGCAAACGCTATTTCCTTGCTAGGAAGTGTCGCATTTACATTCATTCGAAGTGTAGACGAGGAATACATGACACTTCGCAATGTATACTATATCTCATCATGAAACATAGATATGAGATGCAATATCTCGTATTAAGAAGCATTTGAACTCTATTGCTTCGATACGTAGACATCTGCAATCGCTACTTCCTTGCAAGGAAGTGTCGCATTTACATTCATTTGAAGTGTAGACGAGGAATACATAACACTTCGCAAATCATATTACATCTTACCATGAAACATAGAAATGAGATGCGATATCGCGTCTTAAGCAGCATTAGAACTCTATTGCTACGATACGTAGACATCTGCAAACGCTCTTTCCTTGCAAGGAAGTGTCGCATTAACATTCATATGAAGTGTAGACGAGGAATACATAACACTTCGCAAATCATATTATATCTTACCAAGAAACATGGAAATGAGATGCGATATCGCGTTTTAAGAAGCATTAGAACTCTATTGCTACGATACGTAGACATCTGCAAACGCTATTTCTTTGCAAGGAAGTGTCGCATTTACATTCATTTGAAGTGTAGACGAGGAATACATAACACTTCGCAAATCATGTTATATCTTACCATGAAACATAGAAATGAGATGCGACATCGCGTTTTAATAAGCATTAGAACTCTACTGCTACGATAGGTAGACATCTGGAAACGCTATTTCCTTTCAAGGAAGTGTCGCATTTACATTCATTTGAAGTGTAGACGTGGAATACATCACACTTCGCAAGTCATACTATATCTTACCATGAAACATAGAAATGAGATGCGATATTGTGTTTTGAGAAGCATTAGAACTCTATCGCTACGATACCTAGACATCTGCAGACGCTATTTCCTTTCAAGGAAGTGTCGCATTTACATTCATTTGAAGTGTAGACGAGGAATACGTGACACTTCGCAAATCATATTATATCTTACCATGAAACATAGAAATGAGATGCAATATCTCGTTTTAAGAAGCATTTGAACTCTACTGCTACGATAGGTAGACATCTGGAAACGCTATTTCCTTTCAAGGAAGTGTCGCATTTACATTCATTTGAAGTGTAGACGTGGAATACATCACACTTCGCAAGTCATATTATATCTTACCATGAAACATAGAAATGAGATGCGATATTGTGTTTTGAGAAGCCTTAGAACTCTATCGCTACGATACCTAGACATTTGCAGACGCTATTTCCTTTCAAGGAAGTGTCGCATTTACATTCATTTGAAGTGTAGACGAGGAGAACATAACACTTCGCAAATCATATTATATCTTACCAAGTAACATAGAAATGAGGTGCGATATCGCGTTTTAAGAAGCATTAGAACTCTATCGCTACGATACCTAGACATCTGCAGACGCTATTTCCTAGCAAGGAAGTGTCACATTTACATTCATTTGAAGTGTAGACGAGGAATACATGACACTTCGCAAATCATATTATATCTTACCATGAAACATAGAATTGAGATGCGATATCGCGTTTTAAGAAGCATTAGAACCCTATTGCTACGATAGGTAGACATTTGCAAACGCTATTTCCTTGCAAGGAAGTGTCGCATTTACATTCATTTGAATTGTAGACGGGGAATACATAACACTTCGCAAATCATATTATATCTTACCATGAAACATAGAAATGAGATGCGATATCGCGTTTTAAGAAGCATTAGAACTCTATTGCTACGAAACGTAGACATCTGCAAACGCTATTTCTTTGCAAGGAAGTGTCGCATTTACATTCATTTGAAGTGTAGACGAGGAATACATAACACTTCGCAAATCATATTATATCTTACCATGAAACATAGAAATGAGGTGCGATATCGCGTTTTAAGAAGCATTAGAACTCTATTGCTACGATAGGTAGACATCTGCAAACGCAATTTCCTAGCAAGAAAATGTCGCATTTACATTCATTTGAAGTGTAGACGAGGAATACATAACACTTCGCAAATCATATTACATCTTACCATGAAACATAGAAATGAGATGCGATATCGCGTTTTAAGAAGCATTAGAAATCTATTGCTACGATACGTAGACATCTGAAAACGCTACTTCTTTGCAAGGAAGTGTCGCATTTACATTCATTTGAAGTGTAGACGAGGAATACATAACACTTCGCAAATCATATTCTATCTTACCATGAAACATAGAAATGTGATGCGATATCGCGTTTTAAGAAGCATTAGAACTGTAACGTCAGGCGTACCGCCTGCCACCCTCCGGCGTCCACCTCATCATCCCCAGCATCCGTATCCGGAGCCCATGCACACGGGCCACCCGCCGACTCGCAGTCCCTACAGAAGGAGACAAAGGTACGCGAGGGAAGAAGGATGCAGCATGCCGCGCCCACGCGCGATCTCCACACACGAGGGGGAGGACTTCACCCCGTATTACGAGGGCGAGGAGCCCTCCGACACGTACTGGGTCGAATCCCCAGCGATCACGAAGCCCTATACGTACTTCTCGTACACGTGGGATTAGAATAAGCACACTACTCACCTATGTACATACACACCAACACACACCTAGATTTAAGCGAATATATGTATATATTTTATTCATGCACGGTTATGTTCCGTTGCACTCGCGCGCACACTCGACGCTCGCGGCTCACGCTTAACGCGGACCGCGCCCCACTCCGAACGGCCGCCCCACCACGAGGGCCGAGCGGCCGCCCTACTCCGACCGCCCGCCCCACCGCGAGGGCCCAGCGACTCGCGTGCCGCGCGACCCGAGGAGGTCGCGGACGCGAGATCCGAGAGTCAGTTGCTAACTCATCTCCGAACCGGAGAGTTCCTATCTCATCTCCGAACCGACGAGTTCCTAACTCGCCTCCAGCATCCGAACGATGCACTTTCGATCCGAGCAATAGGCTCATTCGCAACGAGCAATTAGCTCTAATGCATTCGTCTCTATCCATACTCCCATAGCGGAGTCCATTCGATACTTTATACTATTTCTAATTCTCATTGTAATCGTTAGTCAGTAACTTAGAATTTAGTCAAGTGTATCTAGTATAGTGAAATCATAGAATATAGTTTATTTTTACCAGATTCAAAGTATCTTTATTCGAGTTCAAATACATTTCCTTAATTCTAAATCCACGGGTACGCTCGCGATTATTCTATTTCTATATCTCATCTGCGATAGTCTTGAGGCTCGACGACTAGAGCGAACCAGCGCTTAGTTGCTCCATCCTCACTTCTACCGTGTACATACAGAATATCTTGCGCCCAGGTCGATCCCGGTAAGCTAGAGCGAACCAACGCTTAGCCGCGCCGTACTCCACCGAAGTTCAAGTATTCTCGATGAGCCTTGCACCTCCGACAAAGCGTACACGACGCGCGGGGAGGAGAGAGTTTATTCGTCGTCTCGCTCGGGAATACGTGGGTGATGCACCAGAATATTCAATTTCCTACGTTCGAGTCCTGGTTCCTGTGAAGGAGGTTTCCTTCGCCGCACGACCCGTACGAGTCGCCAATCGTCAGGGCCAAACGCCGATACCTGCCAGCCGGAGTCAGCCCGCCTGGACGCTTATTCCCGTAGACGTACCTCCGTTACAGCCGTACGCCGCCGCCATCCCGGTTGCGGATCCAAGGCGCTCCAGGTACCTGGAAAGAGAAATCAGACAGCGGAATCAAGACTTCGCAAGGTAAGTTTAGTGTTAATTACCGTTTTATCGAGTCCGAAACGCCAACGAACCCGGTCCGGACGCAATTCGCGTTATTTTCGGGAACGGTTACGACTTTGTGCCACCGTTGCGAGCGCAACCGCACCTCGGGAAGTGACAGAACCCTATTGCTAAGATTGGTAGACATTTGCAAACGCTATTTCCTTGCAAGGAAGTGTCGCATTTACATTCATTTGATGTGTAGACGGGGAATACATAACACTTCGCAAATCATATTATATCTTACCATGAAACATAGAAATGAGATGAGATATCGCGTTTTAAGAAGCATTTGAACTCTATTGCTACGAAACGTAAACATCTGCAAACGCTATTTCTTTGCAAGGAAGTGTCGCATTTACATTCATTTGAAGTGTAGACGAGGAATACATAACACTTCGCAAATCATATTATATCTTACCATGAAACATAGAAATGAGGTGCGATATCGCGTTCTAAGAAGCATTAGAACTCTATTGCTACGATACGTAGACATCTGCAAACGCTCTTTCCTTGCAAGGAAGTGTCGCATTAACATTCATATGAAGTGTAGACGAGGAATACATAACACTTCGCAAATCATATTATTTCTTACCATGAAACATGGAAATGAGATGCGATATCGCGTTTCAAGAAGCATTAGAACTCTATTGCTACGATACGTAGACATCTGCAAACGCTATTTCTTTGCAAGGAAGTGTCGCATTTACATTCATCTGAAGTGTAGACGAGGAATACATGACACTTCGCAATGTATATTATATCTTATCATGAAACATAGATATGAGATGCAATATCTCGTTTTAAGAAGCATTTGAACTCTATTGCTTCGATACGTAGACTTCTGCAATCGCTATTTCTTTGCAAGGAAGTGTCGCATTTACATTCATTTGAAGTGTAGACGAGGAATACATAACACTTCGCAAATCATATTATATCTTATCATGAAACATAGAATTGAGATCGATATCGCGTTTTAAGAATCATAAGAACTCTATTGCTACGATACGTGGACATCTGCAAACGCTATTTCCTTGCAAGGAAGTGTCGCATTTACATTCATTTGATTCGTAGACCAGGAATGCATAACACTTCGCAATGAACATTATATCTTATCATGAAACATAGATATGAGATGCAATATCTCGTTTTAAGAAGCATTTGAACTCTATTGCTACGATACCTAGACATCTGCAGACGCTATTTCCTAGCAAGGAAGTGCCGCATTTACATTCATATGAAGTGTAGACGAGGAATACATTTCACTTTGCAAATCATATTATATCTTACCATGAAACATAGAAATGAGATGCGCTATCGCGTTTTAAGAAGCATTTGAAATCTATTGCTACGAAACGTAGACATCTGCAAACGCTATTTCTTTGCAAGGAAGTGTCGCATTTACATTCATTTGAAGTGTAGACGTGGAATACACACACTTCGCAAATCATATTATATCTTACCATGAAACATAGAAATGAGATGCGTTATCGCGTTTTAATAAGCATTAGAACACTACTGCTACGATAGGTAGACATCTGCAAACGCTATTTCCTTGCAAGGAAGTGTCGCATTTACATTCATTTGAAGTGTAGACGAGGAGTACATAACACTTCGCAAATCATATTATATCTTACCATGAAACATAGAAATGAGATGCGATTTCGCGTTTTAAGAATCATAAGAACTCTATTGCTACGATACTTAGACAACTGCAAACGCTCTTTCCTTTGTAACGTCAGGCGTACCGCCTGCCACCCTCCGGCGTCCACCTCATCATCCCCAGCATCCGTATCCGGAGCCCCTGCACAGGGGCCACCCGCCGACTCGCCGTCCCTACAGAAGGAGACAAAGGTACGAGAGGAAAGAAGGATGCAGCATGCCGCGCCCACGCGCGATCTCCACACACGAGGGGGAGGACTTCACCCCGTACTACGAGGGCGAGGAGCTCTCCGACACATACTGGGTCGAATCCCCAGCGATCACGAAGCCCTATACGTACTTCTCGTACATGTGGGATTAGAATAAGCACACTACTCACCTATGTACATACACGCCAACACACACCTAGATTTAAGTGAATATATGTATATATTTCATGCATGCACGGTTATGTTCCGTTGCACTCGCGCGCACACTCGACGCTCGCGGCTCACGCTTAACGCGGACCGCGCCCCACTACGAACGCCCGCCCCACCACGAGGGCCGAGCGGCCGCCCTACTCCGACCGTCCGCCCCACCGCGAGGGCCCAGCGACTCGCGACCCGAGGAGGTCGCGGACGCGAGATCCGAGAGTCAGTTGCTAACTCATCTCCGAACTGTAGAGTTCCTATCTCATCTCCGAACCGACGAGTTCCTAACTCGCCTCCAGCATCCGAACGATGCACTTTCGATCCGAGCAATAGGCTCATTCGCAACGAGCAATTAGCTCTAATGCATTCGTCTCTATCCATACTCCCATAGCGGAGTCCATTCGATACTTTATACTATTTCTAATTCTCATTGTAATCGTTAGTCAGTAACTTAGAATTTAGTCAAGTGTATCTAGTATAGTGAAATCATAGAATATAGTTTATTTTTACCAGATTCAAAGTATCTTTATTCGAGTTCAAATACAATTCCTTAATTCTAATCCACGGGTACGCTCGCGACTATTCTAATTCTATATCTCATCTGCGATAGTCTTGAGGCTCGACGACTAGAGCGAACCAGCGCTTAGTTGCTCCATCCTCACTTCTACCGTGTACCGAATATCTTGCGCCCAGGTCGATCCCGGTAAGCTAGAGCGAACCAACGCTTAGCCGTGCCGTACTCAACCGAAGTTCAAGTATTCTCGATGAGCCTTGCACCTCCGACAAAGCGTACACGACGCGCGGGGAGGAGAGAGTTCATTCGTCGTCTCGCTCGGGAATACGTGGGTGATGCACCGGAATATTCAATTTCCTACGTTCGAGTCCTGGTTCCTGTGAAGGAGGTTTCCTTCGCCGCACGACCCGTACGAGTCGCCAATCGTCAGGGCCAAACGCCGATACCTGCCAGCCGGAGTCATCCCGCCTGGACGCTTATTCCCGTAGACGTGCCTCCGTTCCAGCCGTACGCCGCCGCCATCCCGGTTGCGGATCCAAGGCGCTCCAGGTACCTGGAAAGAGAAATCGGACAGCGGAATCAAGCCTTCGCAAGGTAAGTTTAGTATTAATTATCGTTTTATCGAGTCCGAAACGCCAACGAACCCGGTCCGGACGCAATTCGCGTTATTTTCGGGAACGGTTACGACTTTGTGCCACCGTTGCGAGCGCAACCGCACCTCGGGACGTGACATTATATCTTACCATGAAACATAGAAATGTGATGCGATATCGCGTTTTAAGATGCATTAGAATTCTATTGCTACGATAGGTAGACACCTGCAAACGCTACTTCCTAGCGAGGAAATATCGCAGTCACATTCATTTGAAGTGTAGACGAGGAATACATGACACTTCGCAAATCATATTATATCGTACCATGAAACATAGAAATGAGATGCGATATCGCGTTTTAAGAAGCATTAGAAAGCTATCGCTACGATACCTAGACATCTGCAGACGCTATTTCCTAGCAAGGAAGTGTTGCATTTACATTCATTTGAATCATAGATGAGGAAAGCATAACACTTCGCAATGAATATTATATCTTATCATGAAACATAGATATGAGATGCAATATCTCGTTTCAAGAAGCATTTGAACTCTATTGCTACGATACCTAGAATTCTGCAGACGCTATTTCCTAGCAAGGAAGTGTCGCATTTACATCCATTTGAATTGTAGACGAGGAATACATGACACTTCGCAAATCATATTATATCTTACCATGAAACATAGAAATGAGATGCGATATCGCGTTTTAAGAATCATAAGAACTCTATTGCTACGATACGTAGACATCTGCAGGCGCTATTTCCTTGCAAGGAAGTGTCGCATTTATATTCATTTGAAGTGTAGACGAGGAATACATAACACTTCGCAAATCATATAATATCTTACCATGAAACATAGAAATGAGATGCTATATCGCGTTTTAAGAAGCATTAGAACTCTATTGCTACGATATCTAGACATCTGGAGACGCTATTTCCTAGCAAAGAAGTGTCGCATTTACGTTCATTTGAATCGTAGACGTAGAATGCATAACACTTCGCAATGAATAATATATCTTATCATGAAACATAGCTTTGTGATGCAATATCTCGTTTTAAGAAGCATTTGAACTCTATTGCTTCGATACGTAGACATCTGCAAACGCTATTTCCTTGCAAGCAAGTGTCGCATTTACATTCATTTGAAGTGTAGACGAGGAATACATAACACTTCGCAAATCATATTATATCTTACCATGAAACATAGAAATGAGAAGCGATATCGCGTTTTAAGAAGCATTAGAAAGCTATTGCAACGATACGTAGACATCTGCAAACGCTATTACCTAGCGAGGAAGTATCGCATTCACATTCATTTGAAGTGTAGACGAGGAACACATAACACTTCGCAAATCATGTTATATCTTACCATGAAACATAGAAATGAGATGCGATATTGCGTTTTAAGAATCATAAGAACTCTATTGCTACGATACGTAGACATCTGCAGACGCTATTTCCTTGCAAGGAAGTGTCGCATTTACATTCATTTGAAGTGTAGACGAGGAATACATAACACTTCGCAAATCATATAATATCCTACCATGAAACATAGAAATGAGATGATATATCGCGTTCTAAGAAGCATTAGAACTCTATTGCTACGATACCTAGACATCTGCAGACGCTATTTCCTAGGAAGGAAGTGTCGCATTTACGTTCATTTGAATCGTAGACGTAGAATGCATAACACTTCGCAATGAATAATATATCTTATCATGAAACATAGATATGTGATGCAATATCTCGTTTTAAGAAGCATTTGAACTCTATTGCTTCGATACGTGGACATCTGCAAACGCTATTTCTTTGCAAGGAAGTGTCGCATTTACATTGTCACGTCCCGAGGTGCGGTTGCGCTCGCAACGGTGGCACAAAGTCGTAACCGTTCCCGAAAATAACGCGAATTGCTTCCGGACCGGGTTCGTTGGCGTTTCGGACTCGATAAAACGGTAATTAACACGAAACTTACCTTGTGATGGCTTGATTCTACTGTCTGGTTTGTCTTTCCAGGTACCTGGAGCGCCTTGGATCCGCAACCGGGATGGCGGCGTACGGCTGGAACGGAGGTACGTGTGTCACGTCCAGAGGTGCGGTTGCGCTCGCAACGGTGGCGCAAAGTCGTAACCGTTCCCGAAAATAACGCGAATTGCGTCCGGACCGGGTTCGTTGGCGTTTCGGACTCGATAAAACGGTAACTAACACTAAACTTACCCTGCGAAGGCTTGATTCCGCTGTCTGATTTCTCTTTCCAGGTACCTGGAGCGCCTTGGATCCGCAACCGGGATGGCGGCGGCGTACGGCTGGAACGGAGGTACGTCTACGGGAATAAGCGTCCAGGCGGGTTGACTCCGGCTGGCTCGTACGGGTCGTACAGCGAAGGAAACCTCCTTCACAGGAACCAGGACTCGAACGTAGGAAATTGAATATTCTGGTGCATCACCCACGTATTCCCGAGCGAGACGACGAATAAACTCTCTCCTCCCCGCGCGTCGTGTACGCTTTGTCGGAGGTGCAAGGCTCATCGGGAATACTTGAACTTCGGTTGAATACGGCACGGCTAAGCGTTGGTTCGCTCTAGCTTACCGGGATCGACCTGGGCGCAAGATATTCTGTACACGGTAGAAGTGAGGATGGAGCAACTAAGCGCTGGTTCGCTCTAGTCGTCGAGCCTCAAGACTATCGTAGATGAGATATAGAATTAGAATAATCGCGAGCGTACCCGTGGATTAGAATTAAGGAATTGTATTTGAACTCGAATAAAGATACTTTGAATCTGGTAAAAATAAACTATATTCTATGATTTCACTATACTAGATACACTTGAATAAATTCTAAGTTACTGACTAGCGATTACAATGAGAATTAGAAATAGTATAAAGTATCGAATGGACTCCGCTATGGGAGTATGGATAGAGACGAATGCATTAGAGCTAATTGCTCGTTGCGAATGAGCCTATTGCTCGGATCGGAAGTGCATCGTTCGGATGCTGGATTAGAACTCCTCGGTTCGGAGATGAGATGGGAACTCTCCAGTTCGGAGATGTGATACCAACTGACTCTCGGATCTCGCATCCGCGACCTCCTCGGGTCGCGCGGCGCGTGAGTCGCTGGGCCCTCGCGGTGGGGCGGACGGTCGGAGTAGGGCGGCCGCTCGGCCCTCGTGGTGGGGCGGCCGTTCGGAGTGGGGCGCGGTCCGCGTTAAGCGTGAGCCGCGAGCGTCGAGTGTGCGCGCGAGTGCACGGAACATAACCGTGCATGAATAATATATATACATATATTAACTTAAATCTAGGTGTGTGTTGGTGTGTATGTACATAGGTGAGTAGTGTGCTTATTCTAATCCCACATGTACGAGAAGTACGTATAGGGCTTCGTGATCGCTGGGGATTCGACCCAGTATGTGTCGGAGAGCTCCTCGCTCTCGTAATACGGGGTGAAGTCCTCCCCCTCGTGTGTGGAGATCGCGCGTGGGCGCGGCATGCTGCATCCCTCTTCCCTCTCGTACCTTTGTCTCCTTCTGTAGGGACGGCGAGTCGGCGGGTGGCCCGTGTGCAGGGGCTCCGGATACGGATGCTGGGGATGATGAGGTGGACGCCGGAGGGTGGCAGGCGGTACGCCTGACGTTACACCACCCCCCTTGGAAAAAGAATCTCGGCCATGCCGAGATCTCTTGTCTGTTGGGTAGATTTCGGGATGCTGGATCCTTCTCTTGGTCCTGTCGTCTGGATGCTGCGGAATCTGAGGTTTTTCGCCTGGTTGATCCTGGCGATAACGTTTGGAGTTTGGACCGTGGCTGCGGGCTTCCTTCGGATTACAGGCACTTTCGTCGCTTTCACTTTCAGCGTTCGTTTGAATGTCACTGCTCTCACTGACTTCATTTTCAGTTTTTCGCACTTTTTTTTCACTAGCATCCACACTCTGCATACTATGCATTCGTTTACAAATTTTGATTTTGTTCGTATGAACAATTTTATGGCGCCCTTTTACATTCAGCTTAACATTACAGTTGCCCAAAATTTCGAGGATACGGTACGGTCCAGAGTATTGTGCCTGGAACTTATGTTTGTTCGGCTCTTTTAAGAGATAGACCCATTGTCCTACCTCGATGTTTTGGACATTGAGATTTCGGTCATAATAATATTTAGAACGGCGTTTCGCATTGTCTAGATTGGCTTTAGCCAAATCCTGAGATTTCGAGATTTTCTCCTGAAGTTGTATAAGATAGTCGCTATAGGTTTCGTTATCAGAGCTGTCCTGAAAAGGAGTGGCTGACGGCGTCCTAGCTATCCTGCCGAACACTAGTTCGTGTGGGGTGTATAATGTACCCTCGTGCACACTGGTGTTGTATGAAAACATTGCATACGGTAACCAATTCACCCAATCGTTACTCGACTCTATGTAATGCTTCAGATATTCGGCCAGGACGTGGTGAGATCGTTCAACGGACCCGTTTGTCTGTGGATGGAACGCAGTGGACTTGTATTGTTTAATACGGAATTTGATTGCTATGGCTTTAATCAAGCTATTTATAAAGTTCGAACCTTGGTCCGTGAGTATGCCTTTCGGGCATCCGAACTTACAAATGAATTCTTTTATTAGAGCATCGGCAATGTCTACTGCGGTGGTGGTTTTGAGAGGAACTGCGACTGAGTATTTAGTGAGGAGATCTTGGATCGTGAGGATACTTGTATAACCGTCGGAAGTTTCGGGAAGAGGACCCATTACGTCCATTGAAATCTTATCGAATGCCCTGCCAGGGGTGTCGGTTAAAGTGAGAGGCTGTCTGGTCTTCACCCGGACCAGTTTCTCTGTCTGACAACTTTTACATTTGCCAATATATTCTTGTATTTGTGTTTTCATGTTTGGCCAAAAGTATTGTTGTCTGATGCGAGAATAAGTTTTATTAACCCCTTTGTGACCTCCCACAGGGGAGTCGTGGTTTTCTCTTATTATTTTCAGTCGCTCTTCGACCGAAGGGGTTTTAATGAGGCCCTGGCAGACCGTAATTTGGACAGTTGTTTCGTAAAACAGGTCCTGAAGGATTTTCTGGATTCGGGACCAGGATACGGAGTCTAGATAGGTTTGTGCGATGCTAAATGTTTGTAATTGTAATTCGTTTACAACGTCGCACAAGGATCTGAATGTTTCTATTACGGTCTGGAAATTGATTGATCTGGTGGAATGTTCGATGATTGGAAGCTGGATTTGGAATTCGTTTCCGATTTGTATGACTTTGGCTTTGGTAAGAACGTGATTTTTGTTTAGGAGGAATTTTTCAGTGTTCGCTAGATCTTTGGCGCCCGTGTCATAGGGGTGCCCAGATTGCGTGACGAAGACAACTACATTGTCTCGTCGCGTTGATAATGCGTCACGGCTGAAATTAAATAGAGGTTCGCGTCGGATAAATTCATTTGGAGCAGGAGTATAAAAGTCGGTGCTGTCGCTGGCGACTTGCGGAGGTGGTGCTGTGTTGGTACGGAAGGACGTGCCTGGAGTCGGTAATTCAGGTTCTGATGTTACCGGAGTAGGAGGAGGCGCTAGTGTGGTATACTTTTTACGGGTTTCCGGAGGCACATCGAAGATGTCGTCCTCCGAGTTTTCTGAATACGAGAGCGGAAAAATTTGAGCGGGATTCCGCGACAATGCGTCCGCATTAAGGTTCGTTTTTCCACTTTTATAGACCATCTCGTAGTCAAATTCCGCTAACTTAAGCCTCCACCGTACGAGTCTACTTGACGGGTCCTTGACCGAATTCATCCACACTAACGGTCGATGGTCGGTAACGAGTTTGAATTGATTACCGTATATGTATGGACGAAAGTAATGGACGGCGTAGACAATCGCCAGACACTCCTTCTCGATCGTGGAGTAGTTTTTCTCCGCAGCGTTTAACAGTCGCGACGTGTACGCGATTGGCAAGTCGCGGCCTATTGGTCCTTGACTCAAGATAGCACCAATAGCTTCGGCGGACGCGTCAGTCGTTATCACGAATGGTTGTTTAAAGTTGGGGTACTGCAAGATAGGCGCTTCGCATAGGCAATCTCGGAGTTTGACGAGTGAATTCTCTTGCTCGTTACGCCATACAAAGGGCGCGTCTTTTTTTAACAAATTTGTAAGTGGCTTAGCAATATTAGAAAAATTTGCGATGAACCGCCTGTAGTATCCCGCGAGCCCGAGGAATTGTTTGATCTGTTTCGCGTTGCGCGGGCGCGGAAAATTTTTGACGGCGCTAATTTTCGCAGGGTCAGGTTTTACACCGTGCTCACTGATAATATGACCCAAATAGCTTACTTCTCTCCTCAAGAATTCGCACTTATCCGGCTGCAATACTAAATTAGCTTCTTTGAGCCGTTGAGTTAATTTCTCGAATTTAAGTCGATGTTCTTGAAGAGAGCTAGCGTAGATAACAATGTCGTCCAAATAGACGAAAATTTCGTTCCCCTGGAGACCGGACAGGACATTGTCCATAAGTCGTTGGAACGTTGCTGGCGCATTTTTTAATCCGAATGGCATTCTTTTAAATTCATAATGCCCGTGAGGCGTCGAAAAAGCGGTTTTGGGAGCATCGGCGGGCTCCATTGGGATCTGGTGAAATCCGCTCGCGAGATCGAATGTACTAAAATACTTCGCGCTCCCGAGCTGATCAAGTATCTCGGTAATGCAAGGGAGGGGATAGGCATCGGCGACAGATTTCTCATTGAGTGCGCGGTAGTCGATGACGACGCGCCATTGCTTGTTGCCCAAGGAGTCCGGTTTCTTTGGGACAACCCACAATGGCGAATTATATGGTGATTTTGACGGAGAGATGACACCATTTTGTAAAAATTTGTCGACTTGTCGTCGAATCTCCTCCTTATGAGCTGGTGGGAAACGGTATTGTTTCACATTGACGGGGCGGTCGTCGACGGTTGGAATCTTGTGCGTGGTTGCTGTCGTATGCCCTGATTTATCCCCCTCAATGTGAAAAAGCTCCTGCGTGCTTTGAACGAGACGGACGACGTGCTCTCTTTCCTCTGCGTTGAGGTGGTCGAGACGGAGGAGACTAAGAATTCGATCTAGTCGAGATTTCGAAGGATTGGCGGATTTCGATGTTTGTTTTAACGGCGCCTGTTGTACATTATTTTTAACCGCCTGAGCATAAGAGATCTGTTGAACATTCGCGATTTTGCAACGCGAAGGAGGAGTTTCGATTGTCGAGTATGGTGTCTGACTCGAGAAAGAAATAGAAGTTTTCCCTTTTTGGGATGAGCCGATCGGTACGGCGGATACGTTGGATTTAGAAAAAACCGGATAGAGCGATGGACTTTCCTCCTTATGGAGGGGAGTCATGATTTGCGCGGGCTCAAGTACGATTTCTGGTAACGCGATTTCGACGGCGCGGTCGGATGAATTAATTATTCGAGTTACCGCTTTGCCCCGAATTACTCTGACGAGAGCGTTTCCGAAAAATATACCCGGCGCAAGATCGATACGAGGAATTATACCTTCCGCGAGGTTCGAATTAACTACGCGGACCTTGATACCGATATTTGATCTCGGTGGAATGGAGATACGGTCTCCTGACTTCGGAGAAGCTGCTTTGTCTTGCGTTCGAAGCTTTGATTTCGTTGCTGCATCGCGTTTCAGCGGAGGCGATGATTTACGCGGCGGGCGCGGCGGCGGAGGGGGAATAGATTCCGTGCGCGGCGCTTGTTTACGTTTCGGCGATAGGAGAGGCTTTATTTTCGAGTCCGGTGACGGTTCCTCGAGTGCTTCGATATCGTCTTCGAAAGGAATTCTCTTACCATTCCATTTGATTATTTTATTTGGAAAAGAGATTTCTGCGTCCATACAGAACCCGGAGCCGAGGATCCCGCTTGGTTTAAGGGGAAAATCATCCTCGACCACATTAAAAGGAACGACGCGACCGAAAATGACAAGATTCACCGTCCCTAAGGTTGCGGTTTTGCCATCGGTTACCCCTGTTATTATTACGATCTCGGACTTATCGATTCGCGCGGATGCTTTTAGAGCCGAACGTTTTATAATATTTATTTCCGCCCCAGTGTCCACCATGAAGCGAGTTGGTGAAATTAGAAGATCGGATTTTAGAATTACGTTTGGCGTGCTAGTTTTTCCGGTTATATTTATCGCGGCGTTTCGTCGATTTCCGCGTTGGAGTTGTTCGCGGCGAGAGGACGGACTTGGTGCGCGGCCTCGCCACCTGTCTCGCGGCGGGTGCGGAGGCCATTGTCGTTTCCCGAATTTTTGTTTACCGCGTTGTTGTACTGCCTTTTGCGGCACTCGCCTATTTCGTGCCCCGGGGTCTTGCAATAGCGACAAAATTTGGGCGCGTCCCTGGCTACGATTTGTCTCGGTTGTTCGTACGCGGGGCCTCGAGTAGGAGGCGGTACGTCCCTGGATCGCAAGTAAGCGTCACGGTATTCCTGCGGTCGGTACGGCGATGGCGGTCTGAACCGACACTCGGTCGCGTAATGTCCGATATTATTGCATTTTCGGCAAATAATTTCGGCTGGTTTTTCGCGCGATTCTGGTCGCGCGACACGCGATCTACCTAGTCGGTTGCAATCACGTTCGTGCATTTGATAGAGCTCCCGCACTCGAGCGAACGTTTCTCGCAATGTACCGAATGAATTTACCGTCATCTGCATTCGAATTTCCGGAATGAGACCGTCTTTAAAACATTGTAGGGTGAGCGCGTCTACGTCATCGAGCGATTCCGGTGTGTCTCGTCGAGCAAGCCTCTCGCAATCAATTATAGCGGTTCTAAGATCTTTTACTCGACCGATGTAATCTAGAATATGCTCGTTCGCGCGCATAAATATATTAGCAAGTTCACCCCGATAATGATGAGCTGATTTTATGGAGCAAAATGTGCTGCGAAGAACGTCGGTTAATTCGAGTATTGTGTAACATGGCTCGTCTTCTAGCGCGGCGTAGGCACGACCCTTGAGTTTTCCCTTAAGCAGGCGTGTGAAAGTTCGCTCGCACCCATTAGGGATAAGCTCATAAGCGCGTTTACACGCTCGGGTAAACTGAAGAATGGGAATGTTCTGACCATCGAATGACGGCACGGCTTCGAGGGCCTGCTTAAGCGATAGCTCGTCGTGTTGCGAACTATTTGTATTGAAATCAGAGCTCGAATTATGTGCGTAAAGCGGATTTCCCCGAGGAATATCCAGCGAAAAGGTATCGTCGCGCGTTAAATCAGGCGTTCTGCGAATAGATTCTAATTCACGGCGTAAAATTTCTATTTGCTGGAGCAACGCGGCATTACTCGGATCGGTCGTTTTCGCGGAAGTATTTTGTTGCGCGGTACTAGGAAGAGGCTCGGCGATAGCGTCTTGGAAATCAAGCATTCTGCTAGTGCGTTTTTCGCGTTCGGAATTGGCCATCGCGGCGGCTCGCTGTGTCTGCTGGCGCGTTTTTGTCGGAGTCCGGGTTGCCATATCTAGTTTCGCGGTTCCTTTCGGCGGAATTTCCGGAGGAAACGCGTGGCTATCCCACCGCTGTCACCAAAAATAACTTTCGTGTCACGTCCCGAGGTGCGGTTGCGCTCGCAACGGTGGCACAAAGTCGTAACCGTTCCCGAAAATAACGCGAATTGCGTCCGGACCGGGTTCGTTGGCGTTTCGGACTCGATAAAACGGTAACTAACACTAAACTTACCTTGCGAAGGCTTGATTCCGCTGTCTGATTTCTCTTTCCAGGTACCTGGAGCGCCTTGGATCCGCAACCGGGATGGCGGCGGCGTACGGCTGGAACGGAGGTACGTCTACGGGAATAAGCGTCCAGGCGGGTTGACTCCGGCTGGCAGGTATCGGCGTTTGGCCCTGACGATTGGCGACTCGTACGGGTCGTGCAGCGAAGGAAACCTCCTTCACAGGAACCAGGACTCGAACGTAGGAAATTGAATATTCTGGTGCATCACCCACGTATTGCCGAGCGAGACGACGAATAAACTCTCTCCTCCCCGCGCGTCGTGTACGCTTTGTCGGAGGTGCAAGGCTCATCGAGAATACTTGAACTTCGGTTGAATACGGCACGGCTAAGCGTTGGTTCGCTCTAGCTTACCGGGATCGACCTGGGCGCAAGATACTCTGTACACGGTAGAAGTGAGGATGCAGCAACTAAGCGCTGGTTCGCTCTAGTCGTCGAGCCTCAAGACTATCGTAGATGAGATATAGAATTAGAATAATCGCGAGCGTACCCGTGGATTAGAATTAAGGAATTGTACTTGAACTCGAATAAAGATACTTTGAATCTGGTAAAAATAAACTATATTCTATGATTTCACTATACTAGATACACTTGACTAAATTCTAAGTTACTGACTAGCGATTACAATGAGAATTAGAAATAGTATAGAGTATCGAATGGACTCCGCTATGGGAGTATGGATAGAGACGAATGCATTAGAGCTAATTGCTCGTTGCGAATGAGCCTATTGCTCGGATCGGAAGTGCATCGTTCGGATGCTGGATTAGAACTCCTCGGTTCGGAGATGAGATGGGAACTCTCCAGTTCGGAGATGAGATACCAACTCTCCGGTTCGGAGGTGAGATACGAACTGACTCTCGGATCTCGCGTCCGCGACCTCCTCGGGTCGCGCGGCGCGCGAGTCGCTGGGCCCTCGCGGTGGGGCGGACGGTCGGAGTAGGGCGGCCGCTCGGCCCTCGTGGTGGGGCGGCCGTTCGGAGTGGGGCGCGGCCCGCGTTAAGCGTGAGCCGCGAGCGTCGAGTGTGCGCGCGAGTGCACGGAACATAACCGTGCATGAATAAAATATATACATATATTTACTTAAATCTAGGTGTGTGTTGGTGTGTATGTACATATATGAGTAGTGTGCTTATTCTAATCCCACATGTACGAGAAGTACGTATAGGGCTTCGTGATCGCTGGGGATTCGACCCAGTATGTGTCGGAGAGCTCCTCGCCCTCGTAATACGGGGTGAAGTCCTCCCCCTCGTGTGTGGAGATCGCGCGTGGGCGCGGCATGCTGCATCCCTCTTCCCTCTCGTACCTTTGTCTCCTTCTGTAGGGACGGCGAGTCGGCGGGTGGCCCGTGTGCAGGGGCTCCGGATACGGATGCTGGGGATGATGAGGTGGACGCCGGAGGGTGGCAGGCGGTACGCCTGACGTTACAACGTTAGGTAGACATCTGCAAACGCTATTTCCTAGCGAGGAAGTGTCGCATTCACATTCATTTGAAGTGTAGACGAGGAATACATAACACTTCGCAAATCATATTATATCTTACCATGAAACATAGAAATGAGATGCGATATCGCATTTTAAGAAGCATTAGAACACTATCGCTACGATACCTAGACATCAGCAGACGCTATTTACTAGCAAGGAAGTGTCGCATTTACATTCATTTGAAGTGTAGACGAGGAATACATAACACTTCGCAAATCATATTGTATCTTGCCATGAAACATAGAAATGAGATGCGATACCGCGTTTTAAGAAGCATTAGAACACTATTGCTACGATAGGTAGACATCTGCAAACGCTATTTCCTAGCGAGGAAGTGTCGCATTCACATTCATTTGAAGTGTAGACGAGGAATACATAACACTTCGCAAATCATATTATATCTTACCATGAAACATAGAAATGAGATGCGATATCGCATTTTAAGAAGCATTAGAACACTATCGCTACGATACCTAGACATCAGCAGACGCTATTTACTAGCAAGGAAGTGTCGCATTTACATTCATTTGAAGTGTAGACGAGGAATACATAACACTTCGCAAATCATATTATATCTTACCATGAAACATAGAAATGAGATGCGATTTCGCGTTTTAAGAAGAATTAGAACCCTATTGCTACGATAGGTAGACATCTGCAAACGCTATTTCCTAGCGAGGAAGTGTCGCATTCACATTCATTTGAAGTGTAGACGAGGAATACATAACACTTCGCAAATCATATTATATCTTACCATGAAACATAGAAATGAGATGCGATATCGCATTTTAAGAAGCATTAGAACACTATCGCTACGATACCTAGACATCAGCAGACGCTATTTACTAGCAAGGAAGTGTCGCATTTACATTCATTTGAAGTGTAGACGAGGAATACATAACACTTCGCAAATCATATTATATCTTGCCATGAAACATAGAAATGAGATGCGATACCGCGTTTTAAGAAGCATTAGAACACTATTGCTACGATAGGTAGACAACTGCAAACGCTATTTCCTAGCGAGGAAGTGTCGCATTCACATTCATTTGAAGTGTAGACGAGGAATACATAACACTTCGCAAATCATATTATATCTTACCATGAAACATAGAAATGAGATGCGATATCGCATTTTAAGAAGCATTAGAACATTATCGCTACGATACCTAGACATCAGCAGACGCTATTTACTAGCAAGGAAGTGTCGCATTTACATTCATTTGAAGTGTAGACGAGGAATACATAACACTTCGCAAATCATATTATATCTTGCCATGAAACATAGAAATGAGATGCGATACCGCGTTTTAAGAAGCATTAGAACACTATTGCTACGATAGGTAGACAACTGCAAACGCTATTTCCTTGCAAGGAAGTGTCGCATTTACATTCATTTGAAGTGTAGACGAGGAATACATAACACTTCGCAAATCATATTATATCTTACCATGAAACATAGAAATGAGATGCGATATCGCGTTTTAAGAAGCATTAGAACACTATTGCTACGATAGGTAGACAACTGCAAACGCTATTTCCTTGCAAGGAAGTGTCGCATTTACATTCATTTGAAGTGTAGAGGAGGAATACATAACACTTCGCAAATCATATTATACCTTACCATGAAACATAGAAATGAGATGCGATATCGCGTTTTAAGGAGCATTAGAAACCTATTGCTACGATACGTAGACATCTGCAAACGCTATTTCTTTGCAAGGAAGTGTCGCATTTACATTCATTTGAAGTGTAGACGAGGAATACATAACACTTCGCAAATCATATTATATCTTGCCATGAAAGATAGAAATGAGATGCGATATCGCGTTTTAAGAATCATAAGAACTCTATTGCTACGATACGTAGACAACTGCAAACGCTATTTCCTTGCAAGGAAGTGTCGCATTTACATTCATTTGAAGTGTAGACGAGGAATACATAACACTTCGCAAATCATATTATATCTTATCATGAAACATAGAAATGAGATGCGATATCGCGTTTCAAGAAGCATTAGAAAGCTATTGCTACGATACGTAGACATCTGCAATCGTTATTTCCTTGCAAGGAAGTGTCGCATTTACATTCATTTGAATCGTAGACGCGGAATGCATTACACTTCGCAATGAATATTATATCTTATCATGAAACATAGATATGAGATGCAATATCTCGTTTTAAGAAGCATTTGAACTCTATTGCTTCGATACGTAGACATCTGCAAACGCTATTTCCTTGCAAGGAAGTGTCGCATTTACATTCATTTGAATCGTATACGAGGAATGCATAACACTTCGCAATGAATATTATATCTTATCATGAAACATATATATGAGATGCAATATCTCGTTTTAAGAAGCATTAGAACTCTATTGCTACGATACCTAGACATCTGCAGACGCTATTTCCTAGCAAGGAAGTGTCGCATTTACATTCATTTGAAGTGTAGACGAGGAATACATGGCACTTCGCAAATCATATTATACCTTACCATGAAACATAGAAATGAGATGCGATATCGCGTTTTAAGGAGCATTAGAAATCTATTGCTACGATAGGTAGACATCTGCAAACGCTATTTCTTTGCAAGGAAGTGTCGCATTTACATTCATTTGAAGTGTAGACGAGGAATACATAACACTTCGCAAATCATATTGTATCTTGCCATGAAACATAGAAATGAGATGCGATACCGCGTTTTAAGAAGCATTAGAACACTATTGCTACGATAGGTAGACATCTGCAAACGCTATTTCCTAGCGAGGAAGTGTCGCATTCACATTCATTTGAAGTGTAGACGAGGAATACATAACACTTCGCAAATCATATTATATCTTACCATGAAACATAGAAATGAGATGCGATATCGCATTTTAAGAAGCATTAGAACACTATCGCTACGATACCTAGACATCAGCAGACGCTATTTACTAGCAAGGAAGTGTCGCATTTACATTCATTTGAAGTGTAGACGAGGAATACATAACACTTCGCAAATCATATTATATCTTACCATGAAACATAGAAATGAGATGCGATTTCGCGTTTTGAGAAGCATTAGAACCCTATTGCTACGATAGGTAGACATCTGCAAACGCTATTTCCTAGCGAGGAAGTGTCGCATTCACATTCATTTGAAGTGTAGACGAGGAATACATAACACTTCGCAAATCATATTATATCTTACCATGAAACATAGAAATGAGATGCGATATCGCATTTTAAGAAGCATTAGAACACTATCGCTACGATAC
Organism: Xylocopa sonorina; assembly: GCF_050948175.1. Lineage (NCBI taxonomy): Eukaryota > Metazoa > Arthropoda > Insecta > Hymenoptera > Apidae > Xylocopa > Xylocopa sonorina. The sequence continues at coordinate 1,161,464 of NW_027490158.1, forward strand.
CTAGACATCAGCAGACGCTACTTACTAGCAAGGAAGTGTCGCATTTACATTCATTTGAAGTGTAGACGAGGAATACATAACACTTCGCAAATCATATTATATCTTGCCATGAAACATAGAAATGAGATGCGATACCGCGTTTTAAGAAGCATTAGAACACTATTGCTACGATAGGTAGACATCTGCAAACGCTATTTCCTAGCGAGGAAGTGTCGCATTCACATTCATTTGAAGTGTAGACGAGGAATACATAACACTTCGCAAATCATATTATATCTTACCATGAAACATAGAAATGAGATGCGATATCGCATTTTAAGAAGCATTAGAACATTATCGCTACGATACCTAGACATCAACAGACGCAATTTACTAGCAAGGAAGTGTCGCATTTACATTCATTTGAAGTGTAGACGAGGAATACATAACACTTCGCAAATCATATTATATCTTACCATGAAACATAGAAATGAGATGCGATATCGCGTTTTAAGAAGCATTAGAACTCTATTGCTACGATACCTAGACATCTGCAGACGCTATTTCCAAGCTAGGAAGTGTCGCATTTACATTCATTTGAAGTGTAGAGGAGGAATACATAACACTTCGCAAATCATATTACATCTTACCATGAAACATAGAAATGAGATGCGATATCGCGTTTTAAGAATCATATGAGCTCTATTGCTACGATACGTAGACATCTGCAAACGCTATTTCCTTGCAAGGAAGTGTCGCATTTACATTCATTTGAAGTGTAGACGAGGAATACATAACACTTCGCAAATCATATTATATCTTACCATGAAACATAGAAATGAGATGCGATATCGCGTTTTAAGAAGCATTAGAACTCTATCGCTACGATACGTAGACATCTGCAGACGCTATTTCCTAGCAAGGAAGTGTCGCATTTACATTCATTTGAAGTGTAGACGAGGAATACATAACACTTCGCAAATCATATTATATCTTACCATGAAACATAGAAATGAGATGCAATATCTCGTTTTACGAAGCATTAGAAAGCTACTGCTACGATACGTAGACATCTGCAGACGCTATTTCCTAGCGAGGAAGTATCGCATTCACATTCATTTGAAGTGTAGAAGAGAAATACATAACATTTCGCAAATCATGTTATATCTTACCATGAAACATAGAAATGAGATGCGATATCGCGTTTTAAGAATCATATGAACTCTATTGCTACGATACGTAGACATCTGCAAACGCTATTTCCTTGCAAGGAAGTGTCGCATTTTCATTCATTTGAAGTGTAGACGAGGAATACATAACACTTCGCAAATCATATTATATCTTACCATGAAACATAGAAATGAGATGCGATATCGCGTTTTAAGAAGCATTAGAACCCTATTGCTACGATAGGTAGACATCTGCAAGCGCTATTTCCCAGCAAGGAAGTGTCGCATTTACATTCATTTGAAGTGTAGACGAGGAATACATAACACTTCGCAAATCATATTATATCTTACCATGGAACATGGAAATGAGATGCAATATCGCGTTTAAAGAAGCATTAGAAAGCTATTGCTACGATACGTAGACATCTGCAAACGCTATTTCCTAGCGAGGATGTGTCGCATTCACATTCATTTGAAGTGTAGAGGAGAAATACATAACACTTCGCAAATCATATTACATCTTACCATGAAACATAGAAATGAGATGCGATATCGCGTTTTAAGAATCATATGAGCTCTATTGCTACGATACGTAGACATCTGCAAACGCTATTTCCTTGCAAGGAAGTGTCGCATTTACATTCATTTGAAGTGTAGACGAGAAATACATAACACTTAACAAACCATATTATATCTTACCATGAAACATAGAAATGAGATGCGATATCGCGTTTTAAGAAGCATTAGAAAGCTATTGCCACGATACGTAGACATCTGCAAACGCTATTTCTTTGCAAGGAAGTGTCGCATTTACATTCATTTGAAGTGTAGACGAGGAATACATAACACTTCGCAAATCATATTATATCTTACCATGAAACATAGAAATGAGATGCGATATCGCGTTTTAAGAAGCATTAGAACTCTATTGCTACGATACCTAGACATCTGCAGACGCTACTTCCAAGCTACGAAGTGTCGCATTTACATTCATTTGAAGTGTAGAGGAGGAATACATAACACTTCGCAAATCATATTACATCTTACCATGAAACATAGAAATGAGATGCGATATCGCGTTTTAAGAATCATATGAGCTCTATTGCTACGATACGTAGACATCTGCAAACGCTATTTCCTTGCAAGGAAGTGTCGCATTTACATTCATTTGAAGTGTAGACGAGGAATACATAACACTTCGCAAATCATATTATATCTTACCATGAAACATAGAAATGAGATGCGATATCGCGTTTTAAGAAGCATTAGAACTCTATCGCTACGATACGTAGACATCTGCAGACGCTATTTCCTAGCAAGGAAGTGTCGCATTTACATTCATTTGAAGTGTAGGCGAGGAATACATAACACTTCGCAAATCATATTATATCTTACCATGAAACATAGAAATGAGATGCAATATCTCGTTTTAAGAAGCATTAGAAAGCTACTGCTACGATACGTAGACATCTGCAAACGCTATTTCCTAGCGAGGAAGTATCGCATTCATATTCATTTGAAGTGTAGAAGAGAAATACATAACATTTCGCAAATCATGTTATATCTTACCATTAAACATAGAAATGAGATGCGATATCGCGTTTTAAGAATCATATGAACTCTATTGCTACGATACGTAGACATCTGCAAACGCTATTTCCTAGCGAGGATGTGTCGCATTCACATTCATTTGAAGTTTAGACGAGGAATACATAACACTTCGCAAATCATATTATATCTTACCATGAAACATAGAAATGAGATACGATATCGCATTTTAAGAAGCATTAGAACACTATCGCTACGATACCTAGACATCAGCAGACGCTATTTACTAGCAAGGAAGTGTCGCATTTACATTCATTTGAAGTGTAGGCGAGGAATACATAACACTTCGCAAATCATATTATATCTTATCATGAAACATAGAAATGAGATGCGATATCGCGTTTTAAGAAGCATTAGAAAGCTATTGCTACGATACGAAGACATCTGCAATCGTTATTTCCTTGCAAGGAAGTGTCGCATTTACTTTCATTTGAATCGTAGACGAGGAATGCATAATACTTCGCAATGAATATTATATCTTATCATGAAACACAGATATGAGATGCAATATCTCGTTCTAAGAAGCATTTGAACTCTATTGCTTCCGATACGTAGACATCTGCAAACGCTATTTCCTTGCAAGGAAGTGTCGCATTTACATTCATTTGAAGTGTAGACGAGAAATACATAACACTTAACAAATCATATTATATCTTACCATGAAACATAGAAATGAGATGCGATATCGCGTTTTAAGAAGCATTAGAAAGCTATTGCCACGATACGTAGACATCTGCAAACGCTATTTCTTTGCAAGGAAGTGTCGCATTTACATTCATTTGAAGTGTAGACGAGGAATACATAACACTTCGCAAATCATATTATATCTTACCATGAAACATAGAAATGAGATGCGATATCGCGTTTTAAGAAGCACTAGAACTCTTTTGCTACGATACCTAGACATCTGCAGACGCTATTTCCAAGCTAGGAAGTGTCGCATTTACATTCGTTTGAAGTGTAGAGGAGGAATACATAACACTTCGCAAATCATATTACATCTTACCATGAAACATAGGAATGAGATGCGATATCGCGTTTTAAGAATCATATGAGCTCTATTGCTACGATACGTAGACATCTGCAAACGCTATTTCCTTGCAAGGAAGTGTCGCATTTACATTCATTTGAAGTGTAGACGAGGAATACATAACACTTCGCAAATCATATTATATCTTACCATGAAACATAGAAATGAGATGCGATATCGCGTTTTAAGAAGTATTAGAACTCTATCGCTACGATACGTAGACATCTGCAGACGCTATTTCCTAGCAAGGAAGTGTCGCATTTACATTCATTTGAAGTGTAGAGGAGGAATACATAACACTTCGCAAATCATATTACATCTTACCATGAAACATAGAAATGAGATGCGATATCGCGTTTTAAGAATCATATGAGCTCTATTGCTACGATACGTAGACATCTGCAAACGCTATTTCCTTGCAAGGAAGTGTCGCATTTTCATTCATTTGAAGTGTAGACGAGGAATACATAACACTTCGCAAATCATATTATATCTTACCATGAAACATAGAAATGCGATGCGATATCGCGTTTTAAGAAGCATTAGAACTCTATCGCTACGATACCTAGACATCTGCAGACGCTATTTCCCAGCAAGGAAGTGTCGCATTTACATTCATTTGAAGTGTAGACAAGGAATACATAACACTTCGCAAATCATATTATATCTTACCATGAAACATAGAAATGAGATGCGATATCGCGTTTTAAGAAGCATTAGAAAGCTATTGCTACGATACGTAGACATCTGCAATCGTTATTTCCTTGCAAGGAAGTGTCGCATTTACTTTCATTTGAATCGTAGACGAGGAATGCATAACACTTCGCAATGAATATTATATCTTATCATGAAACACAGATATGAGATGCAATATCTCGTTTTAAGAAGCATTTAAATTCTATTGTTTCGATACGTAGACATCTGCAAACGCTATTTCCTTGCAAGGAAGTGTCGCATTTACATTCTTTTGAAGTGTAGACGAGAAATACATAACACTTAACAAATCATATTATACCTTACCATGAAACATAGAAATGAGATGCGATATCGCGTTTTAAGGAGCATTAGAAATCTATTGCTACGATACGTAGATATCTGCAATCGTTATTTCCTTGCAAGGAAGTGTCGCATTTACTTTCATTTGAATCGTAGACGAGGAATGCATAACACTTCGCAATGAATATTATATCTTATCATGAAACACAGATATGAGATGCAATATCTCGTTTTAAGAAGCATTTAAATTCTATTGTTTCGATACGTAGACATCTGCAAACGCTATTTCCTTGCAAGGAAGTGTCGCATTTACATTCTTTTGAAGTGTAGACGAGAAATACATAACACTTAACAAATCATATTATACCTTACCATGAAACATAGAAATGAGATGCGATATCGCGTTTTAAGAAGCATTAGAAAGCTATTGCTACGATACGTAGACATCTGCAAACGCTATTTCCTAGCGAGGAAGTATCGCATTCACATTCATTTGAATCGTAGACGAGGAATGCATAACACTTCGCAATGAATATTATATCTTATCATGAAACACAGATATGAGATGCAATATCTCGTTTTAAGAAGCATTTGAATTCTATTGTTTCGATACGTAGACATCTGCAAACGCTACTTCCTTGCAAGGAAGTGTCGCATTTACATTCTTTTGAAGTGTAGACGAGAAATACATAACACTTAACAAATCCTATTATATCTTACCATGAAACATAGAAATGAGATGCGATATCGCGTTTTAAGAAGCATTAGAAAGCTATTGCTACGATACGTAGACATCTGCAAACGCTATTTCCTAGCGAGGAAGTATCGCATTCACATTCATTTGAAGTGTAGACGAGGAATACATAACACTTCGCAAATCATGTTATATCTTACCATGAAACATAGAAATGAGATGCGATATCGCGCTTTAAGAAGCATTAGAAATCTATTGCTACGATACGTAGACATCTGCAAACGCTATTTCCTTGCAAGGAAGTGTCGCATTTTCATTCATTTGAAGTGTAGACGAGGAATACATGACACTTCGCAAATCATATTATATCTTACCATGAAACATAGAAATGAGATGCGATATCGCGTTTTAAGAAGCATTAGAACACTATTTCTACGATAGGTAGACATCTGCAAACGCTATTACCTAGCGAGGAAGTATCGCATTCACATTCATTTGAAGTGTAGACGAGGAATACATAACACTTCGCAAATCTTGTTATATCTTACCATGAAACATAGAAATGAGATGCGATATCGCGTTTTAAGAAGCATTATAACACTATTGCTACGATAGGTAGACATTTGCAAACGCTATTTCCTGGCAAGGAAGTGTCGCATTTACATTCATTTGAAGTGTAGAGGAGGAATACATAACACTTCGCAAATCATATTACATCTTACCATGAAACATAGAAATGAGATGCGATATCGCGTTTTAAGAAGCATTAGAACTCTATTGCTACGATACCTAGACATCTGCAGACGCTATTTCCTAGCTAGGAAGTGTCGCATTTACATTCATTTGAAGTGTAGAGGAGGAATACATAACACTTCGCAAATCATATTATATCTTACCATGAAACATAGAAATGAGATGCGATATCGCGTTTTAAGAAGCATTAGAAATCTATTGCTACGATACGTAGACATCTGCAAACGCTATTTCCTAGCGAGGAAGTGTCGCATTCACATTCATTTGAAGTGTAGACGAGGAATACATAACACTTCGCAAATCATATTATATCTTACCATGAAACATTGAAATGAGATGCGATATCTCGTTTTAAAAAGCATTAGAACACTATTGCTACGATAGGTAGACAACTGCAAACGCTATTTCCTTGCAAGGAGGTGTCGCATTTACATTCTTTTGAAGTGTAGAGGAGGAGTACATAACACTTCGCAAATCATATTATATCTTACCATGAAACATGGAAATGAGATGCGATATCGCGTTTTAAGAAGCATTAGAAAGCTGTTGCTACGATACGTAGACATCTGCAAACGCTATTACCTAGCGAGGAAGTATCGCATTCACATTCATTTGAAGTGTAGACGAGGAATACATAACACTTCGCAAATCATATTACATCTTACCATGAAACATAGAAATGAGATGCGATATCGCGTTTTAAGAAGCATTAGAACTCTATTGCTACGATACCTAGACATCTGCAGACGCTATTTCCAAGCTAGGAAGTGTCGCATTTACATTCATTTGAAGTGTAGAGGAGGAATACATAACACTTCGCAAATCATATTACATCTTACCATGAAACATAGAAATGAGATGCGATATCGCGTTTTAAGAATCATATGAGCTCTATTGCTACGATACGTAGACATCTGCAAAAGCTATTTCCTTGCAAGGAAGTGTCGCATTTTCATTCATTTGAAGTGTAGACGAGGAATACATAACACTTCGCAAATCATATTATATCTTACCATGAAACATGGAAATGAGATGCGATATCGCGTTTTAAGAAGCATTAGAACTCTATCGCTACGATACCTAGACATCTGCAGACGCTATTTCCTAGCAAGGAAGAGTCGCATTTACATTCATTTGAAGTGTAGACGAGGAATACATAACACTTCGCAAATCATATTATATTTTACCATGAAACATAGAAATGAGATGCGATATCGCGTTTTAAGAAGCACTAGAAAGCTATTGCTACGATACGTAGACAACTGCAAACGCTATTTCCTTGAAAGGAGGTGTCGCATTTACATTCATTTGAAGTGTAGAGGAGGAGTACATAACACTTCGCAAATCATATTATATCTTACCATGAAACATGGAAATGAGATGCGATATCGCGTTTTAAGAAGCATTAGAAAGCTGTTGGTACGATACGTAGACATCTGCAGACGCTATTTCCTAGCAAGGAAGTGTCGCATTTACATTCATTTGAAGTGTAGACGAGAAATACATAACACTTAACAAATCATATTATATCTTACCATGAAACATAGAAATGAGATGCGATATCGCGTTTTAAGAAGCATTAGAAAGCTATTGCTACGATACGTAGACATCTGCAAACGCTATTTCCTAGCGAGGAAGTGTCGCATTCACATTCATTTGAAGTGTAGACGAGGAATACATAACACTTCGCAAATCATATTATATCTTACCATGAAACATAGAAATGAGATGCGATATCGCGTTTTAAGAAGCATTAGAACTCTATCGCTACGATACGTAGACATCTGCAGACGCTATTTCATAGCAAGGAAGTGTCGCTTTACATTCATTTGAAGTGTAGACGAGGAATACATAACACTTCGCAAATCATATTATATCTTACCATGAAACATAGAAATGAGATGCAATATCTCGTTTTAAGAAGCATTAGAAAGCTACTGCTACGATACGTAGACATCTGCAAACGCTATTTCCTAGCGAGGAAGTATCGCATTCACATCCATTTGAAGTGTAGACGAGGAATACATAACACTTCGCAAATCTTGTTATATCTTACCATGAAACATAGAAATGAGATGCGATATCGCGTTTTAAGAAGCATTATAACACTATTGCTACGATAGGTAGACATTTGCAAACGCTATTTCCTGGCAAGGAAGTGTCGCATTTACATTCATTTGAAGTGTAGAGGAGGAATACATAACACTTCGCAAATCATATTACATCTTACCATGAAACATAGAAATGAGATGCGATATCGCGTTTTAAGAAGCATTAGAACTCTATTGCTACGATACCTAGACATCTGCAGACGCTATTTCCTAGCTAGGAAGTGTCGCATTTACATTCATTTGAAGTGTAGAGGAGGAATACATAACACTTCGCAAATCATATTATATCTTACCATGAAACATAGAAATGAGATGCGATATCGCGTTTTAAGAAGCATTAGAAATCTATTGCTACGATACGTAGACATCTGCAAACGCTATTTCCTAGCGAGGAAGTGTCGCATTCACATTCATTTGAAGTGTAGACGAGGAATACATAACACTTCGCAAATCATATTATATCTTACCATGAAACATTGAAATGAGATGCGATATCTCGTTTTAAAAAGCATTAGAACACTATTGCTACGATAGGTAGACAACTGCAAACGCTATTTCCTTGCAAGGAGGTGTCGCATTTACATTCTTTTGAAGTGTAGAGGAGGAGTACATAACACTTCGCAAATCATATTATATCTTACCATGAAACATGGAAATGAGATGCGATATCGCGTTTTAAGAAGCATTAGAAAGCTGTTGCTACGATACGTAGACATCTGCAAACGCTATTACCTAGCGAGGAAGTATCGCATTCACATTCATTTGAAGTGTAGACGAGGAATACATAACACTTCGCAAATCATATTACATCTTACCATGAAACATAGAAATGAGATGCGATATCGCGTTTTAAGAAGCATTAGAACTCTATTGCTACGATACCTAGACATCTGCAGACGCTATTTCCAAGCTAGGAAGTGTCGCATTTACATTCATTTGAAGTGTAGAGGAGGAATACATAACACTTCGCAAATCATATTACATCTTACCATGAAACATAGAAATGAGATGCGATATCGCGTTTTAAGAATCATATGAGCTCTATTGCTACGATACGTAGACATCTGCAAAAGCTATTTCCTTGCAAGGAAGTGTCGCATTTTCATTCATTTGAAGTGTAGACGAGGAATACATAACACTTCGCAAATCATATTATATCTTACCATGAAACATGGAAATGAGATGCGATATCGCGTTTTAAGAAGCATTAGAACTCTATCGCTACGATACCTAGACATCTGCAGACGCTATTTCCTAGCAAGGAAGAGTCGCATTTACATTCATTTGAAGTGTAGACGAGGAATACATAACACTTCGCAAATCATATTATATTTTACCATGAAACATAGAAATGAGATGCGATATCGCGTTTTAAGAAGCACTAGAAAGCTATTGCTACGATACGTAGACAACTGCAAACGCTATTTCCTTGAAAGGAGGTGTCGCATTTACATTCATTTGAAGTGTAGAGGAGGAGTACATAACACTTCGCAAATCATATTATATCTTACCATGAAACATGGAAATGAGATGCGATATCGCGTTTTAAGAAGCATTAGAAAGCTGTTGGTACGATACGTAGACATCTGCAGACGCTATTTCCTAGCAAGGAAGTGTCGCATTTACATTCATTTGAAGTGTAGACGAGAAATACATAACACTTAACAAATCATATTATATCTTACCATGAAACATAGAAATGAGATGCGATATCGCGTTTTAAGAAGCATTAGAAAGCTATTGCTACGATACGTAGACATCTGCAAACGCTATTTCCTAGCGAGGAAGTGTCGCATTCACATTCATTTGAAGTGTAGACGAGGAATACATAACACTTCGCAAATCATATTATATCTTACCATGAAACATAGAAATGAGATGCGATATCGCGTTTTAAGAAGCATTAGAACTCTATCGCTACGATACGTAGACATCTGCAGACGCTATTTCATAGCAAGGAAGTGTCGCTTTACATTCATTTGAAGTGTAGACGAGGAATACATAACACTTCGCAAATCATATTATATCTTACCATGAAACATAGAAATGAGATGCAATATCTCGTTTTAAGAAGCATTAGAAAGCTACTGCTACGATACGTAGACATCTGCAAACGCTATTTCCTAGCGAGGAAGTATCGCATTCACATCCATTTGAAGTGTAGACGAGGAATACATAACACTTCGCAAATCATATTATATCTTACCATGAAACATGGAAATGAGAAGCGATATCGCGTTTTAAGAAGCATTAGAACTCTATCGCTACGATACCTAGACATCTGCAGACGCTATTTCCTAGCAAGGAAGTGTCGCATTTACATTCATTTGAAGTGTAGACGAGGAATACATAACACTTCGCAAATCATATTATATCTTACCATGAAACATAGAAATGAGATGCGATATCGCGTTTTAAGAAGCACTAGAAAGCTATTGCTACGATACGTAGACATCTGCAATCGTTATTTCCTTGCAAGGAAGTGTCGCATTTACTTTCATTTTAATCGTAGACGAGGAATGCATAACAGTTCGCAATGAATATTATATCTTATCATGAAACACAGATATGAGATGCATTATCTCGTTTTAAGAAGCATTTGAACTCTATTGCTTCGATACGTAGACATCTGCAAACACTATTTCCTTGCTAGGAAGTGTCGCATTTACATTCATTTGAAGTGTAGACGAGAAATACATAACACTTAACAAATCATATTATATCTTACCATGAAACATAGAAATGAGATGCGATATCGCGTTTTAAGAAGCATTAGAAAGCTATTTCTACGATACGTAGACATCTGGTAACGCTATTTCCTAGCGAGGAAGTGTCGCATTCACATTCATTTGAAGTGTAGACGAGGAATACATAACACTTCGCAAATCATATTATATCTTACCACGAAACATTGAAATGAGATGCGACATCTCGTTTTAAAAAGCATTTGAACACTATTGCTACGATAGGTAGACAACTGCAAACGCTATTTCCTTGAAAGGAGGTGTCGCATTTACATTCATTTGAAGTGTAGAGGAGGAGTACATAACACTTCGCAAATCATATTATATCTTACCATGAAACATGGAAATGAGATGCGATATCGCGTTTTAAGAAGCATTAGAAAGCTGTTGGTACGATACGTAGACATCTGCAAACGCTATTACCTAGCGAGGAAGTATCGCATTCACATTCATTTGAAGTGTAGACGAGGAATACATAACACTTCGCAAATCATATTACATCTTACCATGAAACATAGAAATGAGATGCGATATCGCGTTTTAAGAAGCATTAGAACTCTATTGCTACGATACCTAGACATCTGCAGACGCTATTTCCAAGCTAGGAAGTGTCGCATTTACATTCATTTGAAGTGTAGAGGAGGAATACATAACACTTCGCAAATCATATTACATCTTACCATGAAACATAGAAATGAGATGCGATATCGCGTTTTAAGAATCATATGAGCTCTATTGCTACGATACGTAGACATCTGCAAACGCTATTTCCTTGCAAGGAAGTGTCGCATTTACATTCATTTGAAGTGTAGACGAGGAATACATAAAACTTCGCCAATCATATTATATCTTTCCATGAAGCATAGAAATAAGATGCGATATCGTGTTTTAAGAAGCATTGGAACTCTATTTCTACGATACGTAGACATTTGCAAATGCTATTTCCTAGCAAGGAATTGTAGCATTTACATACTTTTGAAGTGAATGCGAGGTTTACATAACACTTCGCAATGAATATTATACCTTATCATGATACATAGAAATGAGATACGATATCACGTTTTAAGAAGCATTAGAACTCTATCCCTACGATACGTAGACATCTGCCAATGCTATTTCCTAGCAAGGAAGTGTAGCATTTACATACTTTTGAATTGAATGCGAGGTTTACATAACACTTCGCAATGAATATTATTCCTTATCATGAAACATAGAAATGAGATACGATATCACGTTTTAAGAAGCATTAGAGCTCTATCCCTACGATACGTGAACATCTGCAAATGCTATTTCCTAGCAAGGAAGTGTCGCATTTACATTCATTTGAAGTGTAGACGAGGAATACATAACACTTCGCAAATCATGTTATATCTTACCATGAAACATAGAAATGAGATGCGATATCGCGCTTTAAGAAGCATTAGAAATCTATTGCTACGATACGTAGACATCTGCAAACGCTATTTCCTTGCAAGGAAGTGTCGCATTTTCATTCATTTGAAGTGTAGACGAGGAATACATGACACTTCGCAAATCATATTATATCTTACCATGAAACATAGAAATGAGATGCGATATCGCGTTTTAAGAAGCATTAAAACACTATTTCTACGATAGGTAGACATCTGCAAACGCTATTACCTAGCGAGGAAGTATCGCATTCACATTCATTTGAAGTGTAGACGAGGAATACATAACACTTCGCAAATCTTGTTATATCTTACCATGAAACATAGAAATGAGATGCGATATCGCGTTTTAAGAAGCATTATAACACTATTGCTACGATAGGTAGACATTTGCAAACGCTATTTCCTGGCAAGGAAGTGTCGCATTTACATTCATTTGAAGTGTAGAGGAGGAATACATAACACTTCGCAAATCATATTACATCTTACCATGAAACATAGAAATGAGATGCGATATCGCGTTTTAAGAAGCATTAGAACTCTATTGCTACGATACCTAGACATCTGCAGACGCTATTTCCTAGCTAGGAAGTGTCGCATTTACATTCATTTGAAGTGTAGAGGAGGAATACATAACACTTCGCAAATCATATTATATCTTACCATGAAACATAGAAATGAGATGCGATATCGCGTTTTAAGAAGCATTAGAAATCTATTGCTACGATACGTAGACATCTGCAAACGCTATTTCCTAGCGAGGAAGTGTCGCATTCACATTCATTTGAAGTGTAGACGAGGAATACATAACACTTCGCAAATCATATTATATCTTACCATGAAACATTGAAATGAGATGCGATATCTCGTTTTAAAAAGCATTAGAACACTATTGCTACGATAGGTAGACAACTGCAAACGCTATTTCCTTGCAAGGAGGTGTCGCATTTACATTCTTTTGAAGTGTAGAGGAGGAGTACATAACACTTCGCAAATCATATTATATCTTACCATGAAACATGGAAATGAGATGCGATATCGCGTTTTAAGAAGCATTAGAAAGCTGTTGCTACGATACGTAGACATCTGCAAACGCTATTACCTAGCGAGGAAGTATCGCATTCACATTCATTTGAAGTGTAGACGAGGAATACATAACACTTCGCAAATCATATTACATCTTACCATGAAACATAGAAATGAGATGCGATATCGCGTTTTAAGAAGCATTAGAACTCTATTGCTACGATACCTAGACATCTGCAGACGCTATTTCCAAGCTAGGAAGTGTCGCATTTACATTCATTTGAAGTGTAGAGGAGGAATACATAACACTTCGCAAATCATATTACATCTTACCATGAAACATAGAAATGAGATGCGATATCGCGTTTTAAGAATCATATGAGCTCTATTGCTACGATACGTAGACATCTGCAAAAGCTATTTCCTTGCAAGGAAGTGTCGCATTTTCATTCATTTGAAGTGTAGACGAGGAATACATAACACTTCGCAAATCATATTATATCTTACCATGAAACATGGAAATGAGATGCGATATCGCGTTTTAAGAAGCATTAGAACTCTATCGCTACGATACCTAGACATCTGCAGACGCTATTTCCTAGCAAGGAAGAGTCGCATTTACATTCATTTGAAGTGTAGACGAGGAATACATAACACTTCGCAAATCATATTATATTTTACCATGAAACATAGAAATGAGATGCGATATCGCGTTTTAAGAAGCACTAGAAAGCTATTGCTACGATACGTAGACAACTGCAAACGCTATTTCCTTGAAAGGAGGTGTCGCATTTACATTCATTTGAAGTGTAGAGGAGGAGTACATAACACTTCGCAAATCATATTATATCTTACCATGAAACATGGAAATGAGATGCGATATCGCGTTTTAAGAAGCATTAGAAAGCTGTTGGTACGATACGTAGACATCTGCAGACGCTATTTCCTAGCAAGGAAGTGTCGCATTTACATTCATTTGAAGTGTAGACGAGAAATACATAACACTTAACAAATCATATTATATCTTACCATGAAACATAGAAATGAGATGCGATATCGCGTTTTAAGAAGCATTAGAAAGCTATTGCTACGATACGTAGACATCTGCAAACGCTATTTCCTAGCGAGGAAGTGTCGCATTCACATTCATTTGAAGTGTAGACGAGGAATACATAACACTTCGCAAATCATATTATATCTTACCATGAAACATAGAAATGAGATGCGATATCGCGTTTTAAGAAGCATTAGAACTCTATCGCTACGATACGTAGACATCTGCAGACGCTATTTCATAGCAAGGAAGTGTCGCTTTACATTCATTTGAAGTGTAGACGAGGAATACATAACACTTCGCAAATCATATTATATCTTACCATGAAACATAGAAATGAGATGCAATATCTCGTTTTAAGAAGCATTAGAAAGCTACTGCTACGATACGTAGACATCTGCAAACGCTATTTCCTAGCGAGGAAGTATCGCATTCACATCCATTTGAAGTGTAGACGAGGAATACATAACACTTCGCAAATCATATTATATCTTACCATGAAACATGGAAATGAGATGCGATATCGCGTTTTAAGAAGCATTAGAACTCTATCGCTACGATACCTAGACATCTGCAGACGCTATTTCCTAGCAAGGAAGTGTCGCATTTACATTCATTTGAAGTGTAGACGAGGAATACATAACACTTCGCAAATCATATTATATCTTACCATGAAACATAGAAATGAGATGCGATATCGCGTTTTAAGAAGCACTGGAAAGCTATTGCTACGATACGTAGACATCTGCAATCGTTATTTCCTTGCAAGGAAGTGTCGCATTTACTTTCATTTTAATCGTAGACGAGGAATGCATAACAGTTCGCAATGAATATTATATCTTATCATGAAACACAGATATGAGATGCATTATCTCGTTTTAAGAAGCATTTGAACTCTATTGCTTCGATACGTAGACATCTGCAAACACTATTTCCTTGCTAGGAAGTGTCGCATTTACATTCATTTGAAGTGTAGACGAGAAATACATAACACTTAACAAATCATATTATATCTTACCATGAAACATAGAAATGAGATGCGATATCGCGTTTTAAGAAGCATTAGAAAGCTATTTCTACGATACGTAGACATCTGGTAACGCTATTTCCTAGCGAGGAAGTGTCGCATTCACATTCATTTGAAGTGTAGACGAGGAATACATAACACTTCGCAAATCATATTATATCTTACCACGAAACATTGAAATGAGATGCGACATCTCGTTTTAAAAAGCATTTGAACACTATTGCTACGATAGGTAGACAACTGCAAACGCTATTTCCTTGAAAGGAGGTGTCGCATTTACATTCATTTGAAGTGTAGAGGAGGAGTACATAACACTTCGCAAATCATATTATATCTTACCATGAAACATGGAAATGAGATGCGATATCGCGTTTTAAGAAGCATTAGAAAGCTGTTGGTACGATACGTAGACATCTGCAAACGCTATTACCTAGCGAGGAAGTATCGCATTCACATTCATTTGAAGTGTAGACGAGGAATACATAACACTTCGCAAATCATATTACATCTTACCATGAAACATAGAAATGAGATGCGATATCGCGTTTTAAGAAGCATTAGAACTCTATTGCTACGATACCTAGACATCTGCAGACGCTATTTCCAAGCTAGGAAGTGTCGCATTTACATTCATTTGAAGTGTAGAGGAGGAATACATAACACTTCGCAAATCATATTACATCTTACCATGAAACATAGAAATGAGATGCGATATCGCGTTTTAAGAATCATATGAGCTCTATTGCTACGATACGTAGACATCTGCAAACGCTATTTCCTTGCAAGGAAGTGTCGCATTTACATTCATTTGAAGTGTAGACGAGGAATACATAAAACTTCGCCAATCATATTATATCTTTCCATGAAGCATAGAAATAAGATGCGATATCGTGTTTTAAGAAGCATTGGAACTCTATTTCTACGATACGTAGACATTTGCAAATGCTATTTCCTAGCAAGGAATTGTAGCATTTACATACTTTTGAAGTGAATGCGAGGTTTACATAACACTTCGCAATGAATATTATACCTTATCATGATACATAGAAATGAGATACGATATCACGTTTTAAGAAGCATTAGAACTCTATCCCTACGATACGTAGACATCTGCCAATGCTATTTCCTAGCAAGGAAGTGTAGCATTTACATACTTTTGAATTGAATGCGAGGTTTACATAACACTTCGCAATGAATATTATTCCTTATCATGAAACATAGAAATGAGATACGATATCACGTTTTAAGAAGCATTAGAGCTCTATCCCTACGATACGTGAACATCTGCAAATGCTATTTCCTAGCAAGGAAGTGTCGCATTTACATTCATTTGAAGTGTAGACGAGGAATACACAAAACTGCGCAAATCATAATATATCGTACCATGAAACATAGAAATGAGATGCGATATCGCGTTTTAAGAAGCATTATAACTCTATTGCTTCGATACATAGACATCTGTAAACTCTATTTCCTTGCAAGGAAGTGTCGCATTTACATTCATTTGAAGTGTAGACGAGGAATACATAACACTTCGCAAATCATATTATATCTTACCATGAAACATAGAAATGAGATGCGATATCGCGTTTTAAGAGGCATTAGAACTCTATTGCTACGATACCTAGACATCTGCAGACGCTATTTCCTAGCAAGGAAGTGTCGCATTTACATTCATTTGGAGTGTAGACGAGGAATACATGACACTTCGCAAATCATATTGTATCTTACCATGAAACATAGAAATGAGATGCGATATCGCGTTTTAAGATGCATTAGAACTCTATTGCTACGATACGTAGACATCTGCAAACGCTATTTCCTATCAAGGAAGTGTCGCATTTACATTCATTTGAAGTGTAGGCGAGGAATACATAACACTTCGCAAATCATATTATATCTTACCATGAAACATAGAAAAGAAATGCGATATCGCGTTTTAAGAAGCATTAGAACACTATTGCTACGATAGGTAGATATCTGCAAACGCTATCTCCTTGCAAGGAAGTGTCGCATTTACATCCATTTGAATCGTAGACGAGGAATGCATAACACTTCGCAATGAATATTATATCTTATCTTGAAACATAGATATGAGATGCGATATCACGTTTTAAGAAGCATTAGAACTCCACCCCTACGATAAGTAGACATCTGCAAACGCTATTTCCATGCAAGGAAGTGTCGCATTTACATTCTTTCGAAGTGAATAATAGGTATATATAATACATCGCAATGAATACTATACCTTGTCATGAAACGTACAAATGAGATGCGATATCGCGTTTTAAGAAGCATTAGAACTCTATTGCTACGATACGTAGACATCTGCAAACGCTATTTCCTAGCAAGGAAGTGTCACATTTACGTCTATTTCAATCGTAGACGAGGAATGCATAACACTTCGCAATGAATATTATATCTTATCATGAAACATAGATATGAGATGCAATATCTCGTTTTAAGAAGCATTTGAACTCTATTGCTTCGATACAAGGACATCTGTAAACTCTATTTCCTTGCAAGGAAGTGTCGCATTTACATTCATTTGAAGTGTAGACGAGGAATACATAACACTTCGCAAATCATATTATATCTTACCATGAAACATAGAAATGAGATGCGATATCGCGTTTTAAGAAGCATTAGAACACTATTGCTACGATAGGTAGATATCTGCAATCGCTATCTCCTTGCAAGGAAGTGTCGCATTTACATTCCTTCGAAGTGTAGACGAAGAATACATAACACTTCACAAATCATATTATATCTTACCATGAAACATAGAAATGAGATGCGATATCGCGTTTTAAGAAGCATTAGAAATCTATTGCTACGATGCGTAGACATCTGCAAACGCTATTTCCTTGCAAGGAAGTGTCGCAATTACATTCATATGAAGTGTAGACGAGGAATAAATAACACTTCGCAAATCATATTGTATCTTACCATGAAACATAGAAATGAGAGGCGATATCGCGTTTTAAGAAGCATTAGAACTCTATTGCTACGATACCTAGACATCTGCAAACGCTATTTCCTTGCAAGGATGTGTCGCATTTACATTCATTTGAAGTGTGGACGAGGAATACATGACACTTCGCAAATCATATTATATCTTACCATGAAACATAGAAATGAGATGCGATATCGCGTTTTAAGAAGCATTAGAAATCTATTGCTACGATACGTAGACATCTGCAAACGCTATTTCCTAGCGAGGAAGTGTCGCATTCACATTCATTTGATGTGTAGACGAGGAATACAAAACACTTCGCAAATCATATTATATCTTACCATGAAACATAGAAATGAGATGCGATATCGCGTTTTAAGAATCATAAGAACTCTATTGCCACGATACGTAGACATCTGCAAACGCTATTTCCTTGCAAGAAAGCGTCGCATTTACATTCATTTGAATCGTAGACGCGGAATGCATAACACTTCGCAATGAATATTATATCTTATCATGAAACATAGATATGAGATGCAATATCTCGTTTTAAGAAGCATTTGAACTCCATTGCTTCGATACGTAGACATCTGCAAACGCTACTTCCTTGCAAGGAAGTGTCGCATTTACATTCTTTTGAAGTGTAGACGAGAAATACATAACACTTAACAAATCATATTATACCTTACCATGAAACATAGAAATGAGATGCGATATCGCGTTTTAAGGAGCATTAGAAATCTATTGCTACGATACGTAGACATCTGCAAACGCTATTTCTTTGCAAGGAAGTGTCGCATTTACATTCATTTGAAGTGTAGACGAGGAATACATAACACTACGAAAATCATATTATATCTTACCATGAAACATAGAAATTAGATGCGATTTCGCGTTTTAAGAAGTATTAGAACACTATTGCTACAATACGTAGACATCTGCAAACGCTATTTCCTAGCGAGGATGTGTCGCATTCACATTCATTTGAAGTTTAGACGAGGAATACATAACACTTCGCAAATCATATTATATCTTACCATGAAACATAGAAATGAGATACGATATCGCATTTTAAGAAGCATTAGAACACTATCGCTACGATACCTAGACATCAGCAGACGCTGTTTACTAGCAAGGAAGTGTCGCATTTACATTCATTTGAAGTGTAGACGAGGAATACATAACACTTCGCAAATCATATTATATCTTATCATGAAACATAGAAATGAGATGCGATATCGCGTTTTAAGAAGCATTAGAAAGCTATTGCTACGATACGTAGACATCTGCAATCGTTATTTCCTTGCAAGGATGTGTCGCATTTACTTTCATTTGAATCGTAGACGAGGAATGCATAATGCTTCGCAATGAATATTATATCTTATCATGAAACACAGATATGAGATGCAATATCTCGTTCTAAGAAGCATTTGAACTCTATTGCTTCCGATACGTAGACATCTGCAAACGCTATTTCCTTGCAAGGAAGTGTCGCATTTACATTCATTCGAAGTGTAGACGAGAAATACATAACACTTAACAAATCATATTATATCTTACCATGAAACATAGAAATGAGATGCGATATCGCGTTTTAAGGAGCATTAGAAAGCTATTGCCACGATACGTAGACATCTGCAAACGCTATTTCCTGGCGAGGAAGTATCGCATTCACATTCATTTGAAGTGTAGACGAGGAATACATGACACTTCGCAAATCATGTTATATCTTACCATGAATCATAGAAATGAGATGCGATATCGCGTTTTAAGAAGCATTATAAATCTATTGCTACGGTACGTAGACATCTGCAAACGCTATTTCCTTGCTAGGAAGTGTCGCATTTACATTCATTTGAAGTGTAGACGAAGAATACATGACACTTCGCAAATCATATTATATCTTACCATGAAACATAGAAATGGGATGCGATATCGCGTTTTAAGAAGCATTAGATATCTATTGCTACGATACGTAGATATCTGCAAACGCTATTTCTTTGCAAGGAAGTGTCGCATTTACATTCATTTGAAGTGTAGACGAGGAATACATAACACTTCGCAAATCATATTATATCTTACCATGAAACATAGAAATGAGATGCGATATCGCGTTTTAAGAAGCATTAGAACTCTATTGCTACGATACCTAGACATCTGCAGACGCTATTTCCAAGCTAGGAAGTGTCGCATTTACATTCATTTGAAGTGTAGAGGAGGAATACATAACACTTCGCAAATCATATTACATCTTACCATGAAACATAGAAATGAGATGCGATATCGCGTTTTAAGAATCATATGAGCTCTATTGCTACGATACGTAGACATCTGCAAACGCTATTTCCTTGCAAGGAAGTGTCGCATTTACATTCATTTGAAGTGTAGACGAGAAATACATAACACTTAACAAATCATATTATATCTTACCATGAAACATAGAAATGAGATGCGATATCGCGTTTTAAGAAGCATTAGAAAGCTATTGCCACGATACGTAGACATCTGCAAACGCTATTTCTTTGCAAGGAAGTGTCGCATTTACATTCATTTGAAGTGTAGACGAGGAATACATAACACTTCGCAAATCATATTATATCTTACCATGAAACATAGAAATGAGATGCGATATCGCGTTTTAAGAAGCATTAGAACCCTATCGCTACGATACGTAGACATCTGCAAACGCTATTTCCTTGCAAGGAAGTGTCGCATTTTCATTCATTTGAAGTGTAGACGAGGAATACATAACACTTCGCAAATCATATTATATCTTACCATGAAACATAGAAATGAGATGCGATATCGCGTTTTAAGAAGCATTAGAACTCTATCGCTACGATACCTAGACATCTGCAGACGCTATTTCCCAGCAAGGAAGTGTCGCATTTACATTCATTTGAAGTGTAGACGAGGAATACATAACACTTCGCAAATCATATTATATCTTACCATGAAACATAGAAATGAGATGCGATATCGCGTTTTAAGAAGCATTAGAAAGCTATTGCTACGATACGTAGACATCTGCAATCGTTATTTCCTTGCAAGGAAGTGTCGCATTTACTTTCATTTGAATCGTAGACGAGGAATGCATAACACTTCGCAATGAATATTATATCTTATCATGAAACACAGATATGAGATGCAATATCTCGTTTTAAGAAGCATTTAAATTCTATTGTTTCGATACGTAGACATCTGCAAACGCTACTTCCTTGCAAGGAAGTGTCGCATTTACATTCTTTTGAAGTGTAGACGAGAAATACATAACACTTAACAAATCATATTATACCTTACCATGAAACATAGAAATGAGATGCGATATCGCGTTTTAAGGAGCATTAGAAATCTATTGCTACGATACGTAGACATCTGCAAACGCTATTTCTTTGCAAGGAAGTGTCGCATTTACATTCATTTGAAGTGTAGACGAGGAATACATAACACTTCGCAAATCATATTATATTTTACCATGAAACATAGAAATGAGATGCGATATCTCGTTTTAAGAAGCATTTGAACTCTATTGCTACGATACCTAGACATCTGCAGACGCTATTTCCTAGCAAGGAACTGTCGCATTTACATTCATTTGAAGTGTAGACGAGGAATACATAACACTTCGCAAATCATATTATATCTTACCATGAAACATAGAAATGAGATGCGATATCGCGTTTTAAGAAGCATTAGAACACTATTGCTACGATAGGTAGATATCTGCAATCGCTATCTCCTTGCAAGGAAGTGTCGCATTTACATTCCTTCGAAGTGTAGACGAAGAATACATAACACTTCGCAAATCATATTATATCTTACCATGAAACATAGAAATGAGATGCGATATCGCGTTTTAAGAATCATATGAGCTCTATTGCTACGATACGTAGACATCTGCAAACGCTATTTCCTTGCAAGGAAGTGTCGCATTTACATTCATATGAAGTGTAGGCGAGGAATAAATAACACTTCGCAAATCATATTGTATCTTACCATGAAACATAGAAATGAGAGGCGATATCGCGTTTTAAGAAGCATTAGAACTCTATTGCTACGATACCTAGACATCTGCAAACGCTATTTCCTTGCAAGGATGTGTCGCATTTACATTCATTTGAAGTGTGGACAAGGAATACATGACACTTCGCAAATTATATTATATCTTACCATGAAACATAGAAATGAGATGCGATATCGCGTTTTAAGAAGCATTAGAAATCTATTGCTACGATACGTAGACATCTGCAAACGCTATTTCCTAGCGAGGAAGTGTCGCATTCACATTCATTTGATGTGTAGACGAGGAATACAAAACACTTCGCAAATCATATTATATCTTACCATGAAACATAGAAATGAGATGCGATATCGCGTTTTAAGAAGCATTAGAAAGCTATTGCTACGATACGTAGACATCTGCAATCGTTATTTCCTTGCAAGGAAGTGTCGCATTTACTTTCATTTGAATCGTAGACGAGGAATGCATAACACTTCGCAATGAATATTATATCTTATCATGAAACACAGATATGAGATGCAATATCTCGTTTTAAGAAGCATTTAAATTCTATTGTTTCGATACGTAGACATCTGCAAACGCTACTTCCTTGCAAGGAAGTGTCGCATTTACATTCTTTTGAAGTGTAGACGAGAAATACATAACACTTAACAAATCATATTATACCTTACCATGGAACATGGAAATGAGATGCGATATCGCGTTTAAAGAAGCATTAGAATGCTATTGCTACAATACGTAGACATCTGCAAACGCTATTTCCTAGCGAGAATGTGTCGCATTCACATTCATTTGAAGTTTAGACGAGGAATACATAACACTTCGCAAATCATATTATATCTTACCATGAAACATAGAAATGAGATACGATATCGCATTTTAAGAAGCATTAGAACACTATCGCTACGATACCTAGACATCAGCAGACGCTATTTACTAGCAAGGAAGTGTCGCATTTACATTCATTTGAAGTGTAGACGAGGAATACATAACACTTCGCAAATCATATTATATCTTACCATGAAACATAGAAATGAGATGCGATATCGCGTTTTAAGGAGCATTAGAAAGCTATTGCCACGATACGTAGACATCTGCAAACGATATTTCCAAGCTAGGAAGTGTCGCATTTACATTCATTTGAAGTGCAGAGGAGGAATACATAACACTTCGCAAATCATATTACATCTTACCATGAAACATAGAAATGAGATGCGATATCGCGTTTTAAGAATCATATGAGCTCTATTGCTACGATACGTAGACATCTGCAAACGCTATTTCCTTGCAAGGAAGTGTCGCATTTACATTCATTTGAAGTGTAGACGAGGAATACATAACACTTCGCAAATCATATTATATCTTACCATG
The DNA here is from genome assembly GCF_050948175.1 of Xylocopa sonorina. NCBI lineage: Eukaryota > Metazoa > Arthropoda > Insecta > Hymenoptera > Apidae > Xylocopa > Xylocopa sonorina. The sequence goes on from NW_027490158.1 coordinate 1,185,412, forward strand.
AAACATAGAAATGAGATGCGATATCGCGTTTTAAGAAGCATTAGAAAGCTATTGCTACGATACGTAGACATCTGCAATCGTTATTTCCTTGCAAGGAAGTTTCGCATTTACTTTCATTTGAATCGTAGACGAGGAATGCATAATACTTCGCAATGAATATTATATCTTATCATGAAACACAGATATGAGATGCAATATCTCGTTCCAAGAAGCATTTGATCTCTATTGCTTCCGATACGTAGACATCTGCAAACGCTATTTCCTTGCAAGGAAGTGTCGCATTTACATTCATTTGAAGTGTAGACGAGAAATACATAACACTTAACAAATCATATTATATCTTACCATGAAACATAGAAATGAGATGCGATATCGCGTTTTAAGGAGCATTAGAAAGCTATTGCCACGATACGTAGACATCTGCAAACGCTATTTCCTGGCGAGGAAGTATCGCATTCACATTCATTTGAAGTGTAGACGAGGAATACATGACGCTTCGCAAATCATGTTATATCTTACCATGAATCATAGAAATGAGATGCGATATCGCGTTTTAAGAAGCATTATAAATCTATTGCTACGGTACGTAGACATCTGCAAACGCTATTTCCTTGCTAGGAAGTGTCGCATTTACATTCATTTGAAGTGTAGACGAGGAATACATAACACTTCGCAAATCATATTATATCTTACCATGAAACATAGAAATGAGATGCGATATCGCGTTTTAAGAAGCACTAGAAAGCTATTGCTAGGATACGTAGACATCTGCAATCGTTATTTCCTTGCAAGGAAGTGTCGCATTTACTTTCATTTTAATCGTAGACGAGGAATGCATAACAGTTCGCAATGAATATTATATCTTATCATGAAACACAGATATGAGATGCAATATCTCGTTTTAAGAAGCATTAGAACTCTATCGCTACGATACCTAGACATCTGCAGACGCTATTTCCTAGCAAGGAAGTGTCGCATTTACATTCATTTGAAGTGTAGACGAGAAATACATAACACTTAACAAATCATATTATATCTTACCATGAAACATAGAAATGAGATGCGATATCGCGTTTTAAGAAGCATTAGAAAGCTATTGCTACGATACGTAGACATCTGCAAACGCTATTTCTTAGCGAGGAAGTGTCGCATTCACATTCATTTGAAGTGTAGACGAGGAATACATAACACTTCGCAAATCATATTATATCTTACCATGAAACATTGAAATGAGATGCGATATCTCGTTTTAAAAAGCATTAGAACACTATTGCTACGATACGTAGACATCTGCAAACGCTATTACCTAGCGAGGAAGTATCGCATTCACATTCATTTGAAGTGTAGACGAGGAATACATAACACTTCGCAGATCATATTACATCTTACCATGAAACATAGAAATGAGATGCGATATCGCGTTTTAAGAAGCATTAGAACTCTATTGCTACGATACCTAGACATCTGCAGACGCTATTTCCAAGCTAGGAAGTGTCGCATTTACATTCATTTGAAGTGTAGAGGAGGAATACATAACACTTTGCAAATCATATTACATCTTACCATGAAATATAGAAATGAGATGCGATATCGCGTTTTAAGAATCATATGAGCTCTATTGCTACGATACGTAGACATCTGCAAACGCTATTTCCTTGCAAGGAAGTGTCGCATTTACATTCATTTGAAGTGTAGACGAGAAATACATAACACTTAACAAATCATATTATATCTTACCATGAAACATAGAAATGAGATGCGATATCGCGTTTTAGGAAGCATTAGAAAGCTATTGCCACGATACGTAGACATCTGCAAACGCTATTTCTTTGCAAGGAAGTGTCGCATTTACATTCATTTGAAGTGTAGACGAGGAATACATAACACTTCGCAAATCATATTATATCTTACCATGAAACATAGAAATGAGATGCGATATCGCGTTTTAAGAAGCATTAGAACTCTATCGCTACGATACGTAGACATCTGCAAACGCTATTTCCTTGCAAGGAAGTGTCGCATTTTCATTCATTTGAAGTGTAGACGAGGAATACATAACACTTCGCAAATCATATTATATCTTACCATGAAACATAGAAATGAGATGCGATATCGCGTTTTAAGAAGCATTAGAACTCTATCGCTACGATACCTAGACATCTGCAGACGCTATTTCCCAGCAAGGAAGTGTCGCATTTACATTCATTTGAAGTGTAGACGAGGAATACATAACACTTCGCAAATCATATTATATCTTACCATGAAACATAGAAATGAGATGCGATATCGCGTTTTAAGAAGCATTATAAATCTATTGCTACGGTACGTAGACATCTGCAAACGCTATTTCCTTGCTAGGAAGTGTCGCATTTACATTCATTTGAAGTGTAGACGAGGAATACATAACACTTCGCAAATCATATTATATCTTACCATGAAACATAGAAATGAGATGCGATATCGCGTTTTAAGAAGCATTAGAACCCTATTGCTACGATACCTAGACATCTGCAGACGCTATTTCCAAGCTAGGAAGTGTCGCGTTTACATTCATTTGAAGTGTAGAGGAGGAATACATAACACTTCGCAAATCATATTACATCTTACCATGAAACATAGAAATGAGATGCGATATCGCGTTTTAAGAATCATATGAGCTCTATTGCTACGATACGTAGACATCTGCAAACGCTATTTCCTTGCAAGGAAGTGTCGCATTTACATTCATTTGAAGTGTAGACGAGGAATACATAACACTTCGCAAATCATATTATATTTTACCATGAAACATAGAAATGAGATGCGATATCTCGTTTTAAGAAGCATTTGAACTCTATTGCTACGATACCTAGACATCTGCAGACGCTATTTCCTAGCAAGGAACTGTCGCATTTACATTCATTTGAAGTGTAGACGAGGAATACATAACACTTCGCAAATCATATTATATCTTACCATGAAACATAGAAATGAGATGCGATATCGCGTTTTAAGAAGCATTAGAACACTATTGCTACGATAGGTAGATATCTGCAATCGCTATCTCCTTGCAAGGAAGTGTCGCATTTACATTCCTTCGAAGTGTAGACGAAGAATACATAACACTTCACAAATCATATTATATCTTACCATGAAACATAGAAATGAGATGCGATATCGCGTTTTAAGAAGCATTAGAAATCTATTGCTACGATGCGTAGACATCTGCAAACGCTATTTCCTTGCAAGGAAGTGTCGCATTTACATTCATATGAAGTGTAGACGAGGAATAAATAACACTTCGCAAATCATATTGTATCTTACCATGAAACATAGAAATGAGAGGCGATATCGCGTTTTAAGAAGCATTAGAACTCTATTGCTACGATACCTAGACATCTGCAAACGCTATTTCCTTGCAAGGATGTGTCGCATTTACATTCATTTGAAGTGTGGACGAGGAATACATGACACTTCGCAAATCATATTATATCTTACCATGAAACATAGAAATGAGATGCGATATCGCGTTTTAAGAAGCATTAGAAATCTATTGCTACGATACGTAGACATCTGCAAACGCTATTTCCTAGCGAGGAAGTGTCGCATTCACATTCATTTGATGTGTAGACGAGGAATACAAAACACTTCGCAAATCATATTATATCTTACCATGAAACATAGAAATGAGATGCGATATCGCGTTTTAAGAAGCATTAGAAAGCTATTGCTACGATACGTAGACATCTGCAATCGTTATTTCCTTGCAAGGAAGTGTCGCATTTACTTTCATTTGAATCGTAGACGAGGAATGCATAACACTTCGCAATGAATATTATATCTTATCATGAAACACAGATATGAGATGCAATATCTCGTTTTAAGAAGCATTTAAATTCTATTGTTTCGATACGTAGACATCTGCAAACGCTACTTCCTTGCAAGGAAGTGTCGCATTTACATTCTTTTGAAGTGTAGACGAGAAATACATAACACTTAACAAATCATATTATACCTTACCATGAAACATAGAAATGAGATGCGATATCGCGTTTTAAGGAGCATTAGAAATCTATTGCTACGATACGTAGACATCTGCAAACGCTATTTCTTTGCAAGGAAGTGTCGCATTTACATTCATTTGAAGTGTAGACGGGGAATACATAACACTACGCAAATCATATTATATCTTACCATGAAACATAGAAATTAGATGCGATTTCGCGTTTTAAGAAGCATTAGAACCCTATTGCTACGATAGGTAGATATCTGCAAGCGCTATTTCCTTGCAAAGAAGTGTCGCATTTACATTCATTTGAAGTGTAGACGAGGAATACATAACACTTCGCAAATCATATTATATCTTACCATGGAACATGGAAATGAGATGCGATATCGCGTTTAAAGAAGCATTAGAAAGCTATTGCTACAATACGTAGACATCTGCAAACGCTATTTCCTAGCGAGAATGTGTCGCATTCACATTCATTTGAAGTTTAGACGAGGAATACATAACACTTCGCAAATCATATTATATCTTACCATGAAACATAGAAATGAGATACGATATCGCATTTTAAGAAGCATTAGAACACTATCGCTACGATACCTAGACATCAGCAGACGCTATTTACTAGCAAGGAAGTGTCGCATTTACATTCATTTGAAGTATAGACGAGGAATACATAACACTTCGCAAATCATATTATATCTTACCATGAAACATAGAAATGAGATGCGATATCGCGTTTTAAGGAGCATTAGAAAGCTATTGCCACGATACGTAGACATCTGCAAACGCTATTTCCTGGCGAGGAAGTATCGCATTCACATTCATTTGAAGTGTAGACGAGGAATACATGACACTTCGCAAATCATGTTATATCTTACCATGAATCATAGAAATGAGATGCGATATCGCGTTTTAAGAAGCATTAGAACACTATTGCTACGATAGGTAGATATCTGCAATCGCTATCTCCTTGCAAGGAAGTGTCGCATTTACATTCCTTCGAAGTGTAGACGAAGAATACATAACACTTCACAAATCATATTATATCTTACCATGAAACATAGAAATGAGATGCGATATCGCGTTTTAAGAAGCATTAGAAATCTATTGCTACGATGCGTAGACATCTGCAAACGCTATTTCCTTGCAAGGAAGTGTCGCATTTACATTCATATGAAGTGTAGACGAGGAATAAATAACACTTCGCAAATCATATTGTATCTTACCATGAAACATAGAAATGAGAGGCGATATCGCGTTTTAAGAAGCATTAGAACTCTATTGCTACGATACCTAGACATCTGCAAACGCTATTTCCTTGCAAGGATGTGTCGCATTTACATTCATTTGAAGTGTGGACGAGGAATACATGACACTTCGCAAATCATATTATATCTTACCATGAAACATAGAAATGAGATGCGATATCGCGTTTTAAGAAGCATTAGAAATCTATTGCTACGATACGTAGACATCTGCAAACGCTATTTCCTAGCGAGGAAGTGTCGCATTCACATTCATTTGATGTGTAGACGAGGAATACAAAACACTTCGCAAATCATATTATATCTTACCATGAAACATAGAAATGAGATGCGATATCGCGTTTTAAGAAGCATTAGAAAGCTATTGCTACGATACGTAGACATCTGCAATCGTTATTTCCTTGCAAGGAAGTGTCGCATTTACTTTCATTTGAATCGTAGACGAGGAATGCATAACACTTCGCAATGAATATTATATCTTATCATGAAACACAGATATGAGATGCAATATCTCGTTTTAAGAAGCATTTAAATTCTATTGTTTCGATACGTAGACATCTGCAAACGCTACTTCCTTGCAAGGAAGTGTCGCATTTACATTCTTTTGAAGTGTAGACGAGAAATACATAACACTTAACAAATCATATTATACCTTACCATGAAACATAGAAATGAGATGCGATATCGCGTTTTAAGGAGCATTAGAAATCTATTGCTACGATACGTAGACATCTGCAAACGCTATTTCTTTGCAAGGAAGTGTCGCATTTACATTCATTTGAAGTGTAGACGGGGAATACATAACACTACGCAAATCATATTATATCTTACCATGAAACATAGAAATTAGATGCGATTTCGCGTTTTAAGAAGCATTAGAACCCTATTGCTACGATAGGTAGATATCTGCAAGCGCTATTTCCTTGCAAAGAAGTGTCGCATTTACATTCATTTGAAGTGTAGACGAGGAATACATAACACTTCGCAAATCATATTATATCTTACCATGGAACATGGAAATGAGATGCGATATCGCGTTTAAAGAAGCATTAGAAAGCTATTGCTACAATACGTAGACATCTGCAAACGCTATTTCCTAGCGAGAATGTGTCGCATTCACATTCATTTGAAGTTTAGACGAGGAATACATAACACTTCGCAAATCATATTATATCTTACCATGAAACATAGAAATGAGATACGATATCGCATTTTAAGAAGCATTAGAACACTATCGCTACGATACCTAGACATCAGCAGACGCTATTTACTAGCAAGGAAGTGTCGCATTTACATTCATTTGAAGTATAGACGAGGAATACATAACACTTCGCAAATCATATTATATCTTACCATGAAACATAGAAATGAGATGCGATATCGCGTTTTAAGGAGCATTAGAAAGCTATTGCCACGATACGTAGACATCTGCAAACGCTATTTCCTGGCGAGGAAGTATCGCATTCACATTCATTTGAAGTGTAGACGAGGAATACATGACACTTCGCAAATCATGTTATATCTTACCATGAATCATAGAAATGAGATGCGATATCGCGTTTTAAGAAGCATTATAAATCTATTGCTACGGTACGTAGACATCTGCAAACGCTATTTCCTTGCTAGGAAGTGTCGCATTTACATTCATTTGAAGTGTAGACGAGGAATACATAACACTTCGCAAATCATATTATATCTTACCATGAAACATAGAAATGAGATGCGATATCGCGTTTTAAGAAGCATTAGAACCCTATTGCTACGATACCTAGACATCTGCAGACGCTATTTCCAAGCTAGGAAGTGTCGCATTTACATTCATTTGAAGTGCAGAGGAGGAATACATAACACTTCGCAAATCATATTACATCTTACCATGAAACATAGAAATGAGATGCGATATCGCGTTTTAAGAATCATATGAGCTCTATTGCTACGATACGTAGACATCTGCAAACGCTATTTCCTTGCAAGGAAGTGTCGCATTTACATTCATTTGAAGTGTAGACGAGGAATACATAACACTTCGCAAATCATATTATATCTTACCATGAAACATAGAAATGAGATGCGATATCGCGTTTTAAGAAGCATTAGAAAGCTATTGCTACGATACGTAGACATCTGCAATCGTTATTTCCTTGCAAGGAAGTTTCGCATTTACTTTCATTTGAATCGTAGACGAGGAATGCATAATACTTCGCAATGAATATTATATCTTATCATGAAACACAGATATGAGATGCAATATCTCGTTCCAAGAAGCATTTGAACTCTATTGCTTCCGATACGTAGACATCTGCAAACGCTATTTCCTTGCAAGGAAGTGTCGCATTTACATTCATTTGAAGTGTAGACGAGAAATACATAACACTTAACAAATCATATTATATCTTACCATGAAACATAGAAATGAGATGCGATATCGCGTTTTAAGGAGCATTAGAAAGCTATTGCCACGATACGTAGACATCTGCAAACGCTATTTCCTGGCGAGGAAGTATCGCATTCACATTCATTTGAAGTGTAGACGAGGAATACATGACGCTTCGCAAATCATGTTATATCTTACCATGAATCATAGAAATGAGATGCGATATCGCGTTTTAAGAAGCATTATAAATCTATTGCTACGGTACGTAGACATCTGCAAACGCTATTTCCTTGCTAGGAAGTGTCGCATTTACATTCATTTGAAGTGTAGACGAGGAATACATAACACTTCGCAAATCATATTATATCTTACCATGAAACATAGAAATGAGATGCGATATCGCGTTTTAAGAAGCACTAGAAAGCTATTGCTAGGATACGTAGACATCTGCAATCGTTATTTCCTTGCAAGGAAGTGTCGCATTTACTTTCATTTTAATCGTAGACGAGGAATGCATAACAGTTCGCAATGAATATTATATCTTATCATGAAACACAGATATGAGATGCAATATCTCGTTTTAAGAAGCATTAGAACTCTATCGCTACGATACCTAGACATCTGCAGACGCTATTTCCTAGCAAGGAAGTGTCGCATTTACATTCATTTGAAGTGTAGACGAGAAATACATAACACTTAACAAATCATATTATATCTTACCATGAAACATAGAAATGAGATGCGATATCGCGTTTTAAGAAGCATTAGAAAGCTATTGCTACGATACGTAGACATCTGCAAACGCTATTTCTTAGCGAGGAAGTGTCGCATTCACATTCATTTGAAGTGTAGACGAGGAATACATAACACTTCGCAAATCATATTATATCTTACCATGAAACATTGAAATGAGATGCGATATCTCGTTTTAAAAAGCATTAGAACACTATTGCTACGATACGTAGACATCTGCAAACGCTATTACCTAGCGAGGAAGTATCGCATTCACATTCATTTGAAGTGTAGACGAGGAATACATAACACTTCGCAAATCATATTACATCTTACCATGAAACATAGAAATGAGATGCGATATCGCGTTTTAAGAAGCATTAGAACTCTATTGCTACGATACCTAGACATCTGCAGACGCTATTTCCAAGCTAGGAAGTGTCGCATTTACATTCATTTGAAGTGTAGAGGAGGAATACATAACACTTCGCAAATCATATTACATCTTACCATGAAACATAGAAATGAGATGCGATATCGCGTTTTAAGAATCATATGAGCTCTATTGCTACGATACGTAGACATCTGCAAACGCTATTTCCTTGCAAGGAAGTGTCGCATTTACATTCATTTGAAGTGTAGACGAGAAATACATAACACTACGCAAATCATATTATATCTTACCATGAAACATAGAAATTAGATGCGATTTCGCGTTTTAAGAAGCATTAGAACCCTATTGCTACGATAGGTAGATATCTGCAAGCGCTATTTCCTTGCAAAGAAGTGTCGCATTTACATTCATTTAAAGTGGAGACGAGGAATACATAACACTTCGCAAATCATATTATATCTTACCATGGAACATGGAAATGAGATGCGATATCGCGTTTAAAGAAGCATTAGAAAGCTATTGCTACAATACGTAGACATCTGCAAACGCTATTTCCTAGCGAGGATGTGTCGCATTCACATTCATTTGAAGTTTAGACGAGGAATACATAACACTTCGCAAATCATATTATATCTTACCATGAAACATAGAAATGAGATACGATATCGCATTTTAAGAAGCATTAGAACACTATCGCTACGATACCTAGACATCAGCAGACGCTATTTACTAGCAAGGAAGTGTCGCATTTACATTCATTTGAAGTGTAGACGAGGAATACATAACACTTCGCAAATCATATTATATCTTACCATGAAACATAGAAATGAGATGCGATATCGCGTTTTAAGGAGCATTAGAAAGCTATTGCCACGATACGTAGACATCTGCAAACGCTATTTCCTGGCGAGGAAGTATCGCATTCACATTCATTCGAAGTGTAGACGAGGAATACATGACACTTCGCAAATCATGTTATATCTTACCATGAATCATAGAAATGAGATGCGATATCGCGTTTTAAGAAGCATTATAAATCTATTGCTACGGTACGTAGACATCTGCAAACGCTATTTCCTTGCTAGGAAGTGTCGCATTTACATTCATTTGAAGTGTAGACGAGGAATACATAACACTTCGCAAATCATATTATATCTTACCATGAAACATAGAAATGAGATGCGATATCGCGTTTTAAGAAGCATTAGAACCCTATTGCTACGATACCTAAACATCTGCAGACGCTATTTCCAAGCTAGGAAGTGTCGCATTTACATTCATTTGAAGTGTAGAGGAGGAATACATAACACTTCGCAAATCATATTACATCTTACCATGAAACATAGAAATGAGATGCGATATCGCGTTTTAAGAATCATATGAGCTCTATTGCTACGATACGTAGACATCTGCAAACGCTATTTCCTTGCAAGGAAGTGTCGCATTTACATTCATTTGAAGTGTAGACGAGGAATACATAACACTTCGCAAATCATATTATACCTTACCATGAAACATAGAAATGAGATGCGATATCGCGTTTTAAGAAGCATTAGAAAGCTATTGCTACGATACGTAGACATCTGCAATCGTTATTTCCTTGCAAGGAAGTTTCGCATTTACTTTCATTTGAATCGTAGACGAGGAATGCATAATACTTCGCAATGAATATTATATCTTATCATGAAACACAGATATGAGATGCAATATCTCGTTCCAAGAAGCATTTGAACTCTATTGCTTCCGATACGTAGACATCTGCAAACGCTATTTCCTTGCAAGGAAGTGTCGCATTTACATTCATTTGAAGTGTAGACGAGAAATACATAACACTTAACAAATCATATTATATCTTACCATGAAACATAGAAATGAGATGCGATATCGCGTTTTAAGGAGCATTAGAAAGCTTTTGCCACGATACGTAGACATCTGCAAACGCTATTTCCTGGCGAGGAAGTATCGCATTCACATTCATTTGAAGTGTAGACGAGGAATACATGACGCTTCGCAAATCATGTTATATCTTACCATGAATCATAGAAATGAGATGCGATATCGCGTTTTAAGAAGCATTATAAATCTATTGCTACGGTACGTAGACATCTGCAAACGCTATTTCCTTGCTAGGAAGTGTCGCATTTACATTCATTTGAAGTGTAGACGAGGAATACATAGCACTTCGCAAATCATATTATATCTTACCATGAAACATAGAAATGAGATGCGATATCGCGTTTTAAGAAGCACTAGAAAGCTATTGCTAGGATACGTAGACATCTGCAATCGTTATTTCCTTGCAAGGAAGTGTCGCATTTACTTTCATTTTAATCGTAGACGAGGAATGCATAACAGTTCGCAATGAATATTATATCTTATCATGAAACACAGATATGAGATGCAATATCTCGTTTTAAGAAGCATTAGAACTCTATCGCTACGATACCTAGACATCTGCAGACGCTATTTCCTAGCAAGGAAGTGTCGCATTTACATTCATTTGAAGTGTAGACGAGAAATACATAACACTTAACAAATCATATTATATCTTACCATGAAACATAGAAATGAGATGCGATATCGCGTTTTAAGAAGCATTAGAAAGCTATTGCTACGATACGTAGACATCTGCAAACGCTATTTCTTAGCGAGGAAGTGTCGCATTCACATTCATTTGAAGTGTAGACGAGGAATACATAACACTTCGCAAATCATATTATATCTTACCATGAAACATTGAAATGAGATGCGATATCTCGTTTTAAAAAGCATTAGAACACTATTGCTACGATACGTAGACATCTGCAAACGCTATTACCTAGCGAGGAAGTATCGCATTCACATTCATTTGAAGTGTAGACGAGGAATACATAACACTTCGCAAATCATATTTCATCTTACCATGAAACATAGAAATGAGATGCGATATCGCGTTTTAAGAAGCATTAGAACTCTATTGCTACGATACCTAGACATCTGCAGACGCTATTTCCAAGCTAGGAAGTGTCGCATTTACATTCATTTGAAGTGTAGAGGAGGAATACATAACACTTCGCAAATCATATTACATCTTACCATGAAACATAGAAATGAGATGCGATATCGCGTTTTAAGAATCATATGAGCTCTATTGCTACGATACGTAGACATCTGCAAACGCTATTTCCTTGCAAGGAAGTGTCGCATTTACATTCATTTGAAGTGTAGACGAGAAATACATAACACTTAACAAATCATATTATATCTTACCATGAAACATAGAAATGAGATGCGATATCGCGTTTTAAGAAGCATTAGAAAGCTATTGCCACGATACGTAGACATCTGCAAACGCTATTTCTTTGCAAGGAAGTGTCGCATTTACATTCATTTGAAGTGTAGACGAGGAATACATAACACTTCGCAAATCATATTATATCTTACCATGAAACATAGAAATGAGATGCGATATCGCGTTTTAAGAAGCATTAGAACTCTATCGCTACGATACGTAGACATCTGCAAACGCTATTTCCTTGCAAGGAAGTGTCGCATTTTCATTCATTTGAAGTGTAGACGAGGAATACATAACACTTCGCAAATCATATTATATCTTACCATGAAACATAGAAATGAGATGCGATATCGCGTTTTAAGAAGCATTAGAACTCTATCGCTACGATACCTAGACATCTGCAGACGCTATTTCCCAGCAAGGAAGTGTCGCATTTACATTCATTTGAAGTGTAGACGAGGAATACATAACACTTCGCAAATCATATTATATCTTACCATGAAACATAGAAATGAGATGCGATATCGCGTTTTAAGAAGCATTAGAAAGCTATTGCTACGATACGTAGACATCTGCAATCGTTATTTCCTTGCAAGGAAGTGTCGCATTTACTTTCATTTGAATCGTAGACGAGGAATGCATAACACTTCGCAATGAATATTATATCTTATCATGAAACACAGATATGAGATGCAATATCTCGTTTTAAGAAGCATTTAAATTCTATTGTTTCGATACGTAGACATCTGCAAACGCTACTTCCTTGCAAGGAAGTGTCGCATTTACATTCTCTTGAAGTGTAGACGAGAAATACATAACACTTAACAAATCATATTATACCTTACCATGAAACATAGAAATGAGATGCGATATCGCGTTTTAAGGAGCATTAGAAATCTATTGCTACGATACGTAGACATCTGCAAACGCTATTTCTTTGCAAGGAAGTGTCGCATTTACATTCATTTGAAGTGTAGACGAGGAATACATAACACTACGCAAATCATATTATATCTTACCATGAAACATAGAAATTAGATGCGATTTCGCGTTTTAAGAAGCATTAGAACCCTATTGCTACGATAGGTAGATATCTGCAAGCGCTATTTCCTTGCAAAGAAGTGTCGCATTTACATTCATTTGAAGTGTAGACGAGGAATACATAACACTTCGCAAATCATATTATATCTTACCATGGAACATGGAAATGAGATGCGATATCGCGTTTAAAGAAGCATTAGAAAGCTATTGCTACAATACGTAGACATCTGCAAACGCTATTTCCTAGCGAGGATGTGTCGCATTCACATTCATTTGAAGTTTAGACGAGGAATACATAACACTTCGCAAATCATATTATATCTTACCATGAAACATAGAAATGAGATACGATATCGCGTTTTAAGAAGCATTAGAAAGCTATTGCTACGATACGTAGACATCTGCAATCGTTATTTCCCTGCAAGGAAGTGTCGCATTTACTTTCATTTGAATCGTAGACGAGGAATGCATAATACTTCGCAATGAATATTATATCTTATCATGAAACACAGATATGAGATGCAATATCTCGTTCTAAGAAGCATTGGAACTCTATTGCTTCCGATACGTAGACATCTGCAAACGCTATTTCCTTGCAAGGAAGTGTCGCATTTACATTCATTCGAAGTGTAGACGAGAAATACATAACACTTAACAAATCATATTATATCTTACCATGAAACATAGAAATGAGATGCGATATCGCGTTTTAAGGAGCATTAGAAAGCTATTGCCACGATACGTAGACATCTGCAAACGCTATTTCCTGGCGAGGAAGTATCGCATTCACATTCATTTGAAGTGTAGACGAGGAATACATGACACTTCGCAAATCATGTTATATCTTACCATGAATCATAGAAATGAGATGCGATATCGCGTTTTAAGAAGCATTATAAATCTATTGCTACGGTACGTAGACATCTGCAAACGCTATTTCCTTGCTAGGAAGTGTCGCATTTACATTCATTTGAAGTGTAGACGAGGAATACATAACACTTCGCAAATCATATTATATCTTACCATGAAACATAGAAATGAGATGCGATATCGCGTTTTAAGAAGCATTAGAACCCTATTGCTACGATACCTAGACATCTGCAGACGCTATTTCCAAGCTAGGAAGTGTCGCATTTACATTCATTTGAAGTGTAGAGGAGGAATACATAACACTTCGCAAATCATATTACATCTTACCATGAAACATAGAAATGAGATGCGATATCGCGTTTTAAGAATCATATGAGCTCTATTGCTACGATACGTAGACATCTGCAAACGCTATTTCCTTGCAAGGAAGTGTCGCATTTACATTCATTTGAAGTGTAGACGAGGAATACATAACACTTCGCAAATCATATTATATCTTACCATGAAACATAGAAATGAGATGCGATATCGCGTTTTAAGAAGCATTAGAAAGCTATTGCTACGATACGTAGACATCTGCAATCGTTATTTCCTTGCAAGGAAGTTTCGCATTTACTTTCATTTGAATCGTAGACGAGGAATGCATAATACTTCGCAATGAATATTATATCTTATCATGAAACACAGATATGAGATGCAATATCTCGTTCCAAGAAGCATTTGAACTCTATTGCTTCCGATACGTAGACATCTGCAAACGCTATTTCCTTGCAAGGAAGTGTCGCATTTACATTCATTTGAAGTGTAGACGAGAAATACATAACACTTAACAAATCATATTATATCTTACCATGAAACATAGAAATGAGATGCGATATCGCGTTTTAAGGAGCATTAGAAAGCTATTGCCACGATACGTAGACATCTGCAAACGCTATTTCCTGGCGAGGAAGTATCGCATTCACATTCATTTGAAGTGTAGACGAGGAATACATGACGCTTCGCAAATCATGTTATATCTTACCATGAATCATAGAAATGAGATGCGATATCGCGTTTTAAGAAGCATTATAATTCTATTGCTACGGTACGTAGACATCTGCAAACGCTATTTCCTTGCTAGGAAGTGTCGCATTTACATTCATTTGAAGTGTAGACGAGGAATACATAACACTTCGCAAATCATATTATATCTTACCATGAAACATAGAAATGAGATGCGATATCGCGTTTTAAGAAGCACTAGAAAGCTATTGCTAGGATACGTAGACATCTGCAATCGTTATTTCCTTGCAAGGAAGTGTCGCATTTACTTTCATTTTAATCGTAGACGAGGAATGCATAACAGTTCGCAATGAATATTATATCTTATCATGAAACACAGATATGAGATGCAATATCTCGTTTTAAGAAGCATTAGAACTCTATCGCTACGATACCTAGACATCTGCAGACGCTATTTCCTAGCAAGGAAGTGTCGCATTTACATTCATTTGAAGTGTAGACGAGAAATACATAACACTTAACAAATCATATTATATCTTACCATGAAACATAGAAATGAGATGCGATATCGCGTTTTAAGAAGCATTAGAAGGCTATTGCTACGATACGTAGACATCTGCAAACGCTATTTCTTAGCGAGGAAGTGTCGCATTCACATTCATTTGAAGTGTAGACGAGGAATACATAACACTTCGCAAATCATATTATATCTTACCCTGAAACATTGAAATGAGATGCGATATCTCGTTTTAAAAAGCATTAGAACACTATTGCTACGATACGTAGACATCTGCAAACGCTATTACCTAGCGAGGAAGTATCGCATTCACATTCATTTGAAGTGTAGACGAGGAATACATAACACTTCGCAAATCATATTACATCTTACCATGAAACATAGAAATGAGATGCGATATCGCGTTTTAAGAAGCATTAGAAATCTATTGCTACGATACCTAGACATCTGCAGACGCTATTTCCAAGCTAGGAAGTGTCGCATTTACATTCATTTGAAGTGTAGAGGAGGAATACATAACACTTCGCAAATCATATTACATCTTACCATGAAACATAGAAATGAGATGCGATATCGCGTTTTAAGAATCATATGAGCTCTATTGCTACGATACGTAGACATCTGCAAACGCTATTTCCTTGCAAGGAAGTGTCGCATTTTCATTCATTTGAAGTGTAGACGAGGAAAACATAACACTTCGCAAATCATATTATATCTTACCATGAAACGTAGAAATGAGATGCGATATCGCGTTTTAAGAAGCATTAGATATCTATTGCTACGATACGTAGACATCTGCAAACGCTATTTCTTTGCAAGGAAGTGTCGCATTTACATTCATTTGAAGTGTAGACGAGGAATACATAACACTTCGCAAATCATATTATATCTTACCATGAAACATAGAAATGAGATGCGATATCGCGTTTTAAGAAGCATTAGAACTCTATCGCTACGATACGTAGACATCTGCAGACGCTATTTCCTAGCAAGGAAGTGTCGCTTTACATTCATTTGAAGTGTAGACGAGGAATACATAACACTTCGCAAATCATATTATATCTTACCATGAAACATAGAAATGAGATGCAATATCTCGTTTTAAGAAGCATTAGAAAGCTACTGCTACGATACGTAGACATCTGCAAACGCTATTTCCTAGCGAGGAAGTATCGCATTCACATTCATTTGAAGTGTAGACGAGGAATACATAACACTTCGCAAATCATGTTATATCTTACCATGAAACATAGAAATGAGATGCGATATCGCGCTTTAAGAAGCATTAGAAATCTATTGCTACGATACGTAGACATCTGCAAACGCTATTTCCTTGCAAGGAAGTGTCGCATTTTCATTCATTTGAAGTGTAGACGAGGAATACATGACACTTCGCAAATCATATTATATCTTACCATGAAACATAGAAATGAGATGCGATATCGCGTTTTAAGAAGCATTAGAAAGCTATTTCTACGATACGTAGACATCTGGTAACGCTATTTCCTAGCGAGGAAGTGTCGCATTCACATTCATTTGAAGTGTAGACGAGGAATACATAACACTTCGCAAATCATATTATATCTTACCACGAAACATTGAAATGAGATGCGACATCTCGTTTTAAAAAGCATTTCAACACTATTGCTACGATAGGTAGACAACTGCAAACGCTATTTCCTTGAAAGGAGGTGTCGCATTTACATTCATTTGAAGTGTAGAGGAGGAGTACATAACACTTCGCAAATCATATTATATCTTACCATGAAACATGGAAATGAGATGCGATATCGCGTTTTAAGAAGCATTAGAAAGCTGTTGGTACGATACGTAGACATCTGCAAACGCTATTACCTAGCGAGGAAGTATAGCATTCACATTCATTTGAAGTGTAGACGAGGAATACATAACACTTCGCAAATCATATTACATCTTACCATGAAACATAGAAATGAGATGCGATATCGCGTTTTAAGAAGCATTAGAACTCTATTGCTACGATACCTAGACATCTGCAGACGCTATTTCCAAGCTAGGAAGTGTCGCATTTACATTCATTTGAAGTGTAGAGGAGGAATACATAACACTTCGCAAATCATATTACATCTTACCATGAAACATAGAAATGAGATGCGATATCGCGTTTTAAGAATCATATGAGCTCTATTGCTACGATACGTAGACATCTGCAAACGCTATTTCCTTGCAAGGAAGTGTCGCATTTTCATTCATTTGAAGTGTAGGCGAGGAATACATAACACTTCGCAAATCATATTATATCTTACCATGAAACGTAGAAATGAGATGCGATATCGCGTTTTAAGAAGCATTAGAACTCTATCGCTACGATACCTAGACATATGCAGACGCTATTTCCTAGCAAGGAAGTGTCGCATTTACATTCATTTGAAGTGTAGACGAGGAATACATAACACTTCGCAAATCATATTATATCTTATCATGAAACATAGAAATGAGATGCGATATCGCGTTTTAAGAAGCATTAGAAAGCTATTGCTACGATACGTAGACATCTGCAAACGCTATTTCCTAGCGAGGAAGTATCGCGTTCACATTCATTTGAAGTGTAGACGAGGAATACATGACACTTCGCAAATCATGTTATATCTTACCATGAAACATAGAAATGAGATGCGATATCGCGTTTTAAGAAGCATTCTTAATCTATTGCTACGATACGTAGACATCTGCAAACGCTATTTCCTTGCTAGGAAGTGTCGCATTTACATTCATTTGAAGTGTAGACGAAGAATACATGACACTTCGCAAATCATATTATATCTTACCATGAAACATAGAAATGAGATGCGATATCGCGTTTTAAGAAGCATTAGATATCTATTGCTACGATACGTAGACATCTGCAAACGCTATTTCTTTGCAAGGAAGTGTCGCATTTACATTCATTTGAAGTGTAGACGAGGAATACATAACACTTCGCAAATCATATTATATCTTACCATGAAACATAGAAATGAGATGCGATATCGCGTTTTAAGAAGCACTAGAACTCTATCGCTACGATACCTAGACATCTGCAGACGCTATTTCCTAGCAAGGAAGTGTCGCATTTACATTCATTTGAAGTGTAGACGAGGAATACATAACACTTCGCAAATCATATTATATCTTACCATGAAACATAGAAATGAGATGCGATATAGCGTTTTAAGAAGCATTAGAAAGCTATTGCTACGATACGTAGACATCTGCAATCGTTATTTCCTTGCAAGGAAGTGTCGCATTTACTTTCATTTTAATCGTAGACGAGGAATGCATAACAGTTCGCAATGAATATTATATCTTATCATGAAACACAGATATAAGATGCAATATCTCGTTTTAAGAAGCATTTGAACTCTATTGCTTCGATACGTAGACATCTGCAAACACTATTTCCTTGCAAGGAAGTGTCACATTTACATTCATTTGAAGTGTAGACGAGAAATACTTAACAAATCATATTATATCTTACCATGAAACATAGAAATGAGATGCGATATCTCGTTTTAAGAAGCACTAGAACTCTATCGCTACGATACCTAGACATCTGCAGACGCTATTTCCTAGCAAGGAAGTGTCGCATTTATATTCATTTGAAGTGTAGACGAGGAATACATAACACTTCGCAAATCATATTATATCTTACCATGAAACATAGAAATGAGATGCGATATCGCGTTTTAAGAAGCATTAGAAAGCTATTGCTACGATACGTAGACATCTGCAATCGTTATTTCCTTGCAAGGAAGTGTCGCATTTACTTTCATTTTAATCGTAGACGAGGAATGCATAACAGTTCGCAATGAATATTATATCTTATCATGAAACACAGATATAAGATGCAATATCTCGTTTTAAGAAGCATTTGAACTCTATTGCTTCGATACGTAGACAACTGCAAACACTATTTCCTTGCATGGAAGTGTCACATTTACATTCATTTGAAGTGTAGACGAGGAATACATAACACTTCGCAAATCATATTATATCTTACCATGAAACATAGAAATGAGATGCGATATCGCTTTTTAAGAATCATAAGAACTCTATTGCTACGATACCTAGACATCTGCAAACGCTATTTCCTTGCAAGGAAGTGTCGCATTTACATTCATTTGAAGTGTGGACGAGGAATACATGACACTTCGCAAATCATATTATATCTTACCATGAAACATAGAAATGAGATGCGATATCGCATTTTAAGAAGCATTAGAAATCTATTGCTACGATACGTAGACATCTGCAAACGCTATTTCCTAGCGAGGAAGTGTCGCATTCACATTCATTTGATGTGTAGACGAGGAATACAAAACACTTCGCAAATCATATTATATCTTATCATGCAACATAGTAATGAGATGCGATATCGCGTTTTAAGAAGCATTAGAACTCTATTGCTACGATACGTAGACATCTGCAAGTGCTATTTCCTAGCAACCAAGTGTCGCATTTACGTCCATTTCAATCGTAGACGATGAATGCATAACACTTCGCAGTGAATATTATATCTTATTATGAAACATAGATATGAGATGCAATATCTCGTTTTAAGAAGCATTTGAACTCTATTGCTTCGATACGTAGACATCTGCAAACGCTATTTCCTTGCAAGGAAGTGTCGCATTTACATTCATTTGAAGTGTAGACGAGGAATACATAAAACTTCGCCAATCATATTATATCTTTCCATGAAGCATAGAAATAAGATGCGATATCGTGTTTTAAGAAGCATTGGAACTCTATTTCTACGATACGTAGACATTTGCAAATGCTATTTCCTAGCAAGGAATTGTAGCATTTACATACTTTTGAAGTGAATGCGAGGTTTACATAACACTTCGCAATGAATATTATACCTTATCATGATACATAGAAATGAGATACGATATCACGTTTTAAGAAGCATTAGAACTCTATCCCTACGATACGTAGACATCTGCCAATGCTATTTCCTAGCAAGGAAGTGTAGCATTTACATACTTTTGAATTGAATGCGAGGTTTACATAACACTTCGCAATGAATATTATTCCTTATCATGAAACATAGAAATGAGATACGATATCACGTTTTAAGAAGCATTAGAGCTCTATCCCTACGATACGTGAACATCTGCAAACGCTATTTCCTAGCATGGAAGTGTCGCATTTACATTCATTTGAAGTGTAGACGAGGAATACACAAAACTGCGCAAATCATAATATATCGTACCATGAAACATAGAAATGAGATGCGATATCGCGTTTTAAGAAGCATTATAACTCTATTGCTTCGATACATAGACATCTGTAAACTCTATTTCCTTGCAAGGAAGTGTCGCATTTACATTCATTTGAAGTGTAGACGAGGAATACATAACACTTCGCAAATCATATTATATCTTACCATGAAACATAGAAATGAGATGCGATATCGCGTTTTAAGAAGCACTAGAACTCTATCGCTACGATACCTAGACATCTGCAGACGCTATTTCCTAGCAAGGAAGTGTCGCATTTATATTCATTTGAAGTGTAGACGAGGAATACATAACACTTCGCAAATCATATTATATCTTACCATGAAACATAGAAATGAGATGCGATATCGCGTTTTAAGAAGCATTAGAAAGCTATTGCTACGATACGTAGACATCTGCAATCGTTATTTCCTTGCAAGGAAGTGTCGCATTTACTTTCATTTTAATCGTAGACGAGGAATGCATAACAGTTCGCAATGAATATTATATCTTATCATGAAACACAGATATAAGATGCAATATCTCGTTTTAAGAAGCATTTGAACTCTATTGCTTCGATACGTAGACAACTGCAAACACTATTTCCTTGCAAGGAAGTGTCACATTTACATTCATTTGAAGTGTAGACGAGAAATACATAACACTTAACAAATCATATTATATCTTACCATGAAACATAGAAATGAGATGCGATATCGCGTTTTAAGAAGCATTAGAAAGCTATTGCTACGATACGTAGACATCTGCAAACGCTATTTCCTAGCGAGGAAGTATCGCATTCACATTCATTTGGAGTGTAGACGAGGAATACATGACACTTCGCAAATCATATTGTATCTTACCATGAAACATAGAAATGAGATGCGATATCGCGTTTTAAGATGCATTAGAACTCTATTGCTACGATACGTAGCCATCTGCAAACGCTATTTCCTAGCAAGGAAGTGTCGCATTTACATTCATTTGAAGTGTAGGCGAGGAATACATAACACTTCGCAAATCATATTATATCTTACCATGAAACATAGAAAAGAAATGCGATATCGCGTTTTAAGAAGCATTAGAACACTATTGCTACGATAGGTAGATATCTGCAAACGCTATCTCCTTGCAAGGAAGTGTCGCATTTACATCCATTTGAATCGTAGACGAGGAATGCATAACACTTCGCAATGAATATTATATCTTATCTTGAAACATAGATATGAGATGCGATATCACGTTTTAAGAAGCATTAGAACTCCACCCCTACGATAAGTAGACATCTGCAAACGCTATTTCCATGCAAGGAAGTGTCGCATTTACATTCTTTCGAAGTGAATAATAGGTATATATAATACATCGCAATGAATACTATACCTTGTCATGAAACGTACAAATGAGATGCGATATCGCGTTTTAAGAAGCATTAGAACTCTATTGCTACGATACGTAGACACCTGCAAACGCTATTTCCTAGCAAGGAAGTGTAGCATTTACATACTTTTGAATTGAATGCGAGGTTTACATAACACTTCGCAATGAATATTATTCCTTATCATGAAACATAGAAATGAGATACGATATCACGTTTTAAGAAGCATTAGAGCTCTATCCCTACGATACGTGAACATCTGCAAACGCTATTTCCTAGCATGGAAGTGTCGCATTTACATTCATTTGAAGTGTAGACGAGGAATACACAAAACTGCGCAAATCATAATATATCGTACCATGAAACATAGAAATGAGATGCGATATCGCGTTTTAAGAAGCATTATAACTCTATTGCTTCGATACATAGACATCTGTAAACTCTATTTCCTTGCAAGGAAGTGTCGCATTTACATTCATTTGAAGTGTAGACGAGGAATACATAACACTTCGCAAATCATATTATATCTTACCATGAAACATAGAAATGAGATGCGATATCGCGTTTTAAGAAGCACTAGAACTCTATCGCTACGATACCTAGACATCTGCAGACGCTATTTCCTAGCAAGGAAGTGTCGCATTTATATTCATTTGAAGTGTAGACGAGGAATACATAACACTTCGCAAATCATATTATATCTTACCATGAAACATAGAAATGAGATGCGATATCGCGTTTTAAGAAGCATTAGAAAGCTATTGCTACGATACGTAGACATCTGCAATCGTTATTTCCTTGCAAGGAAGTGTCGCATTTACTTTCATTTTAATCGTAGACGAGGAATGCATAACAGTTCGCAATGAATATTATATCTTATCATGAAACACAGATATAAGATGCAATATCTCGTTTTAAGAAGCATTTGAACTCTATTGCTTCGATACGTAGACAACTGCAAACACTATTTCCTTGCAAGGAAGTGTCACATTTACATTCATTTGAAGTGTAGACGAGAAATACATAACACTTAACAAATCATATTATATCTTACCATGAAACATAGAAATGAGATGCGATATCGCGTTTTAAGAAGCATTAGAAAGCTATTGCTACGATACGTAGACATCTGCAAACGCTATTTCCTAGCGAGGAAGTATCGCATTCACATTCATTTGGAGTGTAGACGAGGAATACATGACACTTCGCAAATCATATTGTATCTTACCATGAAACATAGAAATGAGATGCGATATCGCGTTTTAAGATGCATTAGAACTCTATTGCTACGATACGTAGACATCTGCAAACGCTATTTCCTAGCAAGGAAGTGTCGCATTTACATTCATTTGAAGTGTAGGCGAGGAATACATAACACTTCGCAAATCATATTATATCTTACCATGAAACATAGAAAAGAAATGCGATATCGCGTTTTAAGAAGCATTAGAACACTATTGCTACGATAGGTAGATATCTGCAAACGCTATCTCCTTGCAAGGAAGTGTCGCATTTACATCCATTTGAATCGTAGACGAGGAATGCATAAAACTTCGCAATGAATATTATATCTTATCTTGAAACATAGATATGAGATGCGATATCACGTTTTAAGAAGCATTAGAACTCCACCCCTACGATAAGTAGACATCTGCAAACGCTATTTCCATGCAAGGAAGTGTCGCATTTACATTCTTTCGAAGTGAATAATAGGTATATATAATACATCGCAATGAATACTATACCTTGTCATGAAACGTACAAATGAGATGCGATATCGCGTTTTAAGAAGCATTAGAACTCTATTGCTACGATACGTAGACATCTGCAAACGCTATTTCCTAGCAAGGAAGTGTCACATTTACGTCTATTTCAATCGTAGACGAGGAATGCATAACACTTCGCAATGAATATTATATCTTATCATGAAACATAGATATGAGATGCAATATCTCGTTTTAAGAAGCATTTGAACTCTATTGCTTCGATACAAGGACATCTGTAAACTCTATTTCCTTGCAAGGAAGTGTCGCATTTACATTCATTTGAAGTGTAGACGAGGAATACATAACACTTCGCAAATCATATTATATCTTACCATGGAACATAGAAATTAGATGCGATATCGCGTTTTAAGGAGCATTAGAACACTATTGCTACGATAGGTAGATATCTGCAAACGCTATCTCCTTGCAAGGAAGTGTCGCATTTACATTCATTTGAAGTGTAGGCGAGGAATACATAACACTTCGCAAATCATATTATATTTTACCATGAAACATAGAAATGAGATGCGATATCTCGTTTTAAGAAGCATTTGAACTCTATTGCTACGATACCTAGACATCTGCAGACGCTATTTCCTAGCAAGGAACTGTCGCATTTACATTCATTTGAAGTGTAGACGAGGAATACATAACACTTCGCAAATCATATTATATCTTACCATGAAACATAGAAATGAGATGCGATATCGCGTTTTAAGAAGCATTAGAACACTATTGCTACGATAGGTAGATATCTGCAATCGCTATCTCCTTGCAAGGAAGTGTCGCATTTACATTCCTTCGAAGTGTAGACGAAGAATACATAACACTTCACAAATCATATTATATCTTACCATGAAACATAGAAATGAGATGCGATATCGCGTTTTAAGAAGCATTAGAAATCTATTGCTACGATACGTAGACATCTGCAAACGCTATTTCCTAGCGAGGAAGTGTCGCATTCACATTCATTTGATGTGTAGACGAGGAATACAAAACACTTCGCAAATCATATTATATCTTATCATGCAACATAGTAATGAGATGCGATATCGCGTTTTAAGAAGCATTAGAACTCTATTGCTACGATACGTAGACATCTGCAAGTGCTATTTCCTAGCAATGAAGTGTCGCATTTACGTCCATTTTAATCGTAGACGATGAATGCATAACACTTCGCAATGAATATTATATCTTATTATGAAACATAGATATGAGATGCAATATCTCGTTTTAAGAAGCATTTGAACTCTATTGCTTCGATACGTAGACATCTGCAAACGCTATTTCCTTGCAAGGATGTGTCGCATTTACATTCATTTGAAGTGTAGACGAGGAATACATAAAACTTCGCAATCATATTATATCTTTCCATGAAGCATAGAAATAAGATGCGATATCGTGTTTTAAGAAGCATTGGAACTCTATTTCTACGATACGTAGACATCTGCAAATGCTATTTCCTAGCAAGGAATTGTAGCATTTACATACTTTTGAAGTGAATGCGATGTTTACATAACACTTCGCAATGAATATTATACCTTATCATGAAACATAGAAATGAGATACGATATCACGTTTTAAGAAGCATTAGAACTCTATCCCTACGATACGTAGACATCTGCAAATGCTATTTCCTAGCAAGGAAGTGTAGCATTTACATACTTTTGAATTGAATGCGAGGTTTACATAACACTTCGCAATGAATATTATACCTTATCATGAAACATAGAAATGAGATACGATATCACGTTTTAAGAAGCATTAGAGCTCTATCCCTACGATACGTAAACATCTGCAAACGCTATTTCCTAGCAAGGAAGTGTCGCATTTACATTCTTTCGAAGTGAATAATAGGTATATATAATACATCGCAATGAATACTATACCTTGTCATGAAACGTACAAATGAGATGCGATATCGCGTTTTAAGAAGCATTAGAACTCTATTGCTACGATACGTAGACATCTGCAAACGCTATTTCCTAGCAAGGAAGTGTCACATTTACGTCTATTTCAATCGTAGACGAGGAATGCATAACACTTCGCAATGAATATTATATCTTATCATGAAACGTAGATATGAGATGCAATATCTCGTTTTAAGAAGCATTTGAACTCTATTGCTTCGATACAAGGACATCTGTAAACTCTATTTCCTTGCAAGGAAGTGTCGCATTTACATTCATTTGAAGTGTAGACGAGGAATACATAACACTTCGCAAATCATATTATATCTTACCATGGAACATAGAAATGAGATGCGATATCTCGTTTTAAGAAGCATTTGAACTCTATTGCTACGATACCTAGAAATCTGCAGACGCTATTTCCTAGCAAGGAACTGTCGCATTTACATTCATTTGAAGTGTAGACGAGGAATACATAACACTTCGCAAATGATATTATATCTTACCATGAAACATAGAAATGAGATGCGATATCGCGTTTTAAGAAGCATTAGAACACTATTGCTACTAGGTACATATCTGCAATCGCTATCTCCTTGCAAGGAAGTGTCGCATTTACATTCCTTCGAAGTGTAGACGAAGAATACATAACACTTCACAAATCATATTATATCTTACCATGAAACATAGAAATGAGATGCGATATCGCTTTTTAAGAATCATAAGAACTCTATTGCTACGATACGTAGACATCTGCAAACGCTATTTCCTTGCAAGGAAGTGTCGCATTTACATTCATTTGAAGTGTAGGCGAGGAATACATAACACTTCGCAAATCATATTATATCTTACCATGGAACATAGAAATGAGATGCGATATCTCGTTTTAAGAAGCATTTGAACTCTATTGCTACGATACCTAGAAATCTGCAAACGCTATCTCCTTGCAAGGAAGTGTCGCATTTACATCCATTTGAATCGTAGACGAGGAATGCATAACACTTCGCAATGAATATTATATCTTATCTTGAAACATAGATATGAGATGCGATATCACGTTTTAAGAAGCATTAGAACTCCACCCCTACGATAAGTAGACATCTGCAAACGCTATTTCCATGCAAGGAAGTGTCGCATTTACATTCTTTCGAAGTGAATAATAGGTATATATAATACATCGCAATGAATACTATACCTTGTCACGAAACGTACAAATGAGATGCGATATCGCGTTTTAAGAAGCATTAGAACACTATTGCTACGATACGTAGACATCTGCAAACGCTATTTCCTAGCAAGGAAGTGTCACATTTACGTCTATTTCAATCGTAGACGAGGAATGCATAACACTTCGCAATGAATATTATACCTTACCATGAAACATAGGGGTGAGATGCGATATCGCGTTTTAAGCCGTATTAGAACTCTATTGCTACGATACGTAGATATCTGGAGACGCTATTTCCTAGCAAGGAGGCTTCGCTTTTACATTCTCCTGAAGTGAATACGAGGCATACATGACAATTCGCAATGAATATTATATCATATCATGAAACATAGAAATGAGATGCGATATCGCGTTTTAAGAAGTGTCAGAACTCCATTTCTACGATACGAAGACATCTGTAATCGCCATTTCCTAGCAAGGATGTGTCGCATTTACATTCATTTGAAGTGAATACGAGGTATACATGACACTTCGGAATGGATATTATATCTTATCATGAAACATAGAAATGTGATGCGATATCGGGTTTAAGAAGCATTAGAGCACTATTGCCTCGATACGTAGACATCTGCAAACGCTACTTCCAAGCAAGGAAGTGTCGCATTTACATTCATTTGAGGTGAATACGAAGTATACATGACACTTCGGAATGGATATTATATCTTATCATGAAATATAGAAATGAGATGCGATATCGCGTTTTAAGAAGTGTCAGAACTCTATTTCTACGATACGAAGACATCTGCAATCGCCATTTCCTAGCAATGAAGTGTCGCATTTACATTCATTTGAAGTGAATACGAGGTATACATGACACTTCGGAATGGATATTGTATCTTATCGTGAAACTTAGAAATGAGATGCGATATCGCGTTTTATGAAGCGTTAGAACTCTATTGCTACGATACATAGACCTCTGCAAACGCAACTTCCTAGAAGGGAAGTGTCGCATTTACATTCTTTTGAAGTGAGGAGGACGTATACATGACACTTCGGAATGGATATTATATCTTGACATGAAACATAGAAATGAGATGCGATATCCCGCTTTAAGAAGCATTGGAACTATTGGTACGATACGTAGAACTCTGCAAACGCTATTTCCTAGCAAGGAAGTGTCGCATTAACATTCTGTTGAAGTGAATAGGAGTTATACATGACACTTCGCAATGAATATTATACCATATCATGAATCATAGAAATGAGATGGGATATCTCGTCTTAAGAAGCATTAGAACACTATTGCTTCGATACGTAGATATCTGTAGACGCTATTTCCTATCAAGGAAGTGTCGCATTTACATTCTTTTGAAGTGAATACGAGGTATACATGACACTTCGGAATGGATATTATATCTTATCATCAAACATAGGAATGAGATGCGATATCGCGTTTTAAGAAGCATTAGAGCATTATTGCCTCGATACGTAGATATCTGCAAACGCTATTTCCTAGCAAGGAAGTGTCGCATTTACATTCTTTTGAAGTGAATACGAGGTATACATGACACTTCGGAATGGATATTATATCTTATCATGAAACATAGAAATGAGATGCGATATCGCGTTTTAAGAAGCATTAGAAAGCTATTGCTACGATACGTAGACATCTGCAAACGCTATTTCCTAGCGAGGAAGTATCGCATTCACATTCATTTGGAGTGTAGACGAGGAATACATGACACTTCGCAAATCATATTGTATCTTACCATGAAACATAGAAATGAGATGCGATATCGCGTTTTAAGATGCATTAGAACTCTATTGCTACGATACGTAGCCATCTGCAAACGCTATTTCCTAGCAAGGAAGTGTCGCATTTACATTCATTTGAAGTGTAGGCGAGGAATACATAACACTTCGCAAATCATATTATATCTTACCATGAAACATAGAAAAGAAATGCGATATCGCGTTTTAAGAAGCATTAGAACACTATTGCTACGATAGGTAGATATCTGCAAACGCTATCTCCTTGCAAGGAAGTGTCGCATTTACATCCATTTGAATCGTAGACGAGGAATGCATAACACTTCGCAATGAATATTATATCTTATCTTGAAACATAGATATGAGATGCGATATCACGTTTTAAGAAGCATTAGAACTCCACCCCTACGATAAGTAGACATCTGCAAACGCTATTTCCATGCAAGGAAGTGTCGCATTTACATTCTTTCGAAGTGAATAATAGGTATATATAATACATCGCAATGAATACTATACCTTGTCATGAAACGTACAAATGAGATGCGATATCGCGTTTTAAGAAGCATTAGAACTCTATTGCTACGATACGTAGACACCTGCAAACGCTATTTCCTAGCAAGGAAGTGTAGCATTTACATACTTTTGAATTGAATGCGAGGTTTACATAACACTTCGCAATGAATATTATTCCTTATCATGAAACATAGAAATGAGATACGATATCACGTTTTAAGAAGCATTAGAGCTCTATCCCTACGATACGTGAACATCTGCAAACGCTATTTCCTAGCATGGAAGTGTCGCATTTACATTCATTTGAAGTGTAGACGAGGAATACACAAAACTGCGCAAATCATAATATATCGTACCATGAAACATAGAAATGAGATGCGATATCGCGTTTTAAGAAGCATTATAACTCTATTGCTTCGATACATAGACATCTGTAAACTCTATTTCCTTGCAAGGAAGTGTCGCATTTACATTCATTTGAAGTGTAGACGAGGAATACATAACACTTCGCAAATCATATTATATCTTACCATGAAACATAGAAATGAGATGCGATATCGCGTTTTAAGAAGCACTAGAACTCTATCGCTACGATACCTAGACATCTGCAGACGCTATTTCCTAGCAAGGAAGTGTCGCATTTATATTCATTTGAATTGTAGACGAGGAATACATAACACTTCGCAAATCATATTATATCTTACCATGAAACATAGAAATGAGATGCGATATCGCGTTTTAAGAAGCATTAGAAAGCTATTGCTACGATACGTAGACATCTGCAATCGTTATTTCCTTGCAAGGAAGTGTCGCATTTACTTTCATTTTAATCGTAGACGAGGAATGCATAACAGTTCGCAATGAATATTATATCTTATCATGAAACACAGATATAAGATGCAATATCTCGTTTTAAGAAGCATTTGAACTCTATTGCTTCGATACGTAGACAACTGCAAACACTATTTCCTTGCAAGGAAGTGTCACATTTACATTCATTTGAAGTGTAGACGAGAAATACATAACACTTAACAAATCATATTATATCTTACCATGAAACATAGAAATGAGATGCGATATCGCGTTTTAAGAAGCATTAGAAAGCTATTGCTACGATACGTAGACATCTGCAAACGCTATTTCCTAGCGAGGAAGTATCGCATTCACATTCATTTGGAGTGTAGACGAGGAATACATGACACTTCGCAAATCATATTGTATCTTACCATGAAACATAGAAATGAGATGCGATATCGCGTTTTAAGATGCATTAGAACTCTATTGCTACGATACGTAGACATCTGCAAACGCTATTTCCTAGCAAGGAAGTGTCGCATTTACATTCATTTGAAGTGTAGGCGAGGAATACATAACACTTCGCAAATCATATTATATCTTACCATGAAACATAGAAAAGAAATGCGATATCGCGTTTTAAGAAGCATTAGAACACTATTGCTACGATAGGTAGATATCTGCAAACGCTATCTCCTTGCAAGGAAGTGTCGCATTTACATCCATTTGAATCGTAGACGAGGAATGCATAAAACTTCGCAATGAATATTATATCTTATCTTGAAACATAGATATGAGATGCGATATCACGTTTTAAGAAGCATTAGAACTCCACCCCTACGATAAGTAGACATCTGCAAACGCTATTTCCATGCAAGGAAGTGTCGCATTTACATTCTTTCGAAGTGAATAATAGGTATATATAATACATCGCAATGAATACTATACCTTGTCATGAAACGTACAAATGAGATGCGATATCGCGTTTTAAGAAGCATTAGAACTCTATTGCTACGATACGTAGACATCTGCAAACGCTATTTCCTAGCAAGGAAGTGTCACATTTACGTCTATTTCAATCGTAGACGAGGAATGCATAACACTTCGCAATGAATATTATATCTTGTCATGAAACATAGATATGAGATGCAATATCTCGTTTTAAGAAGCATTTGAACTCTATTGCTTCGATACAAGGACATCTGTAAACTCTATTTCCTTGCAAGGAAGTGTCGCATTTACATTCATTTGAAGTGTAGACGAGGAATACATAACACTTCGCAAATCATATTATATCTTACCATGGAACATAGAAATTAGATGCGATATCGCGTTTTAAGGAGCATTAGAACACTATTGCTACGATAGGTAGATATCTGCAAACGCTATCTCCTTGCAAGGAAGTGTCGCATTTACATTCATTTGAAGTGTAGGCGAGGAATACATAACACTTCGCAAATCATATTATATTTTACCATGAAACATAGAAATGAGATGCGATATCTCGTTTTAAGAAGCATTTGAACTCTATTGCTACGATACCTAGACATCTGCAGACGCTATTTCCTAGCAAGGAACTGTCGCATTTACATTCATTTGAAGTGTAGACGAGGAATACATAACACTTCGCAAATCATATTATATCTTACCATGAAACATAGAAATGAGATGCGATATCGCGTTTTAAGAAGCATTAGAACACTATTGCTACGATAGGTAGATATCTGCAATCGCTATCTCCTTGCAAGGAAGTGTCGCATTTACATTCCTTCGAAGTGTAGACGAAGAATACATAACACTTCACAAATCATATTATATCTTACCATGAAACATAGAAATGAGATGCGATATCGCGTTTTAAGAAGCATTAGAAATCTATTGCTACGATACGTAGACATCTGCAAACGCTATTTCCTAGCGAGGAAGTGTCGCATTCACATTCATTTGATGTGTAGACGAGGAATACAAAACACTTCGCAAATCATATTATATCTTATCATGCAACATAGTAATGAGATGCGATATCGCGTTTTAAGAAGCATTAGAACTCTATTGCTACGATACGTAGACATCTGCAAGTGCTATTTCCTAGCAACGAAGTGTCGCATTTACGTCCATTTTAATCGTAGACGATGAATGCATAACACTTCGCAATGAATATTATATCTTATTATGAAACATAGATATGAGATGCAATATCTCGTTTTAAGAAGCATTTGAACTCTATTGCTTCGATACGTAGACATCTGCAAACGCTATTTCCTTGCAAGGATGTGTCGCATTTACATTCATTTGAAGTGTAGACGAGGAATACATAAAACTTCGCCAATCATATTATATCTTTCCATGAAGCATAGAAATAAGATGCGATATCGTGTTTTAAGAAGCAATGGAACTCTATTTCTACGATACGTAGACATCTGCAAATGCTATTTCCTAGCAAGGAATTCGTAGCATTTACATACTTTTGAAGTGAATGCGATGTTTACATAACACTTCGCAATGAATATTATACCTTATCATGAAACATAGAAATGAGATACGATATCACGTTTTAAGAAGCATTAGAACTCTATCCCTACGATACGTAGACATCTGCAAATGCTATTTCCTAGCAAGGAAGTGTAGCATTTACATACTTTTGAATTGAATGCGAGGTTTACATAACACTTCGCAATGAATATTATACCTTATCATGAAACATAGAAATGAGATACGATATCACGTTTTAAGAAGCATTAGAGCTCTATCCCTACGATACGTAAACATCTGCAAACGCTATTTCCTAGCAAGGAAGTGTCGCATTTACATTCTTTCGAAGTGAATAATAGGTATATATAATACATCGCAATGAATACTATACCTTGTCATGAAACGTACAAATGAGATGCGATATCGCGTTTTAAGAAGCATTAGAACTCTATTGCTACGATACGTAGACATCTGCAAACGCTATTTCCTAGCAAGGAAGTGTCACATTTACGTCTATTTCAATCGTAGACGAGGAATGCATAACACTTCGCAATGAATATTATATCTTATCATGAAACGTAGATATGAGATGCAATATCTCGTTTTAAGAAGCATTTGAACTCTATTGCTTCGATACAAGGACATCTGTAAACTCTATTTCCTTGCAAGGAAGTGTCGCATTTACATTCATTTGAAGTGTAGACGAGGAATACATAACACTTCGCAAATCATATTATATCTTACCATGGAACATAGAAATGAGATGCGATATCTCGTTTTAAGAAGCATTTGAACTCTATTGCTACGATACCTAGAAATCTGCAGACGCTATTTCCTAGCAAGGAACTGTCGCATTTACATTCATTTTGAAGTGTAGACGAGGATACATAACACTTCGCAAATGATATTATATCTTACCATGAAACATAGAAATGAGATGCGATATCGCGTTTTAAGAAGCATTAGAACACTATTGCTACTAGGTACATATCTGCAATCGCTATCTCCTTGCAAGGATGTGTCGCATTTGCATTCCTTCGAAGTGTAGACGAAGAATACATAACACTTCACAAATCATATTATATCTTACCATGAAACATAGAAATGAGATGCGATATCGCTTTTAAGAATCATAAGAACTCTATTGCTACGATACGTAGACATCTGCAAACGCTATTTCCTTGCAAGGAAGTGTCGCATTTACATTCATTTGAAGTGTAGGCGAGGAATACATAACACTTCGCAAATCATATTATATCTTACCATGGAACA